>NC_092341.1:92985000-93082500 GCF_046630445.1 Rutidosis leptorrhynchoides | reverse complement strand
AGAGTGCCTTTCAGAAATTCAGAATTGAAGTTCGTAAATGCAGAAGATAGAAGTTATATATATATATATATATATATATATATATATATATATATATATATATATAATTGTTGTCGTAGAATCGCTAAGAAATTCGAAAATTATCGATTGATGCCTCCCGATAATTGATGTGGTAATTCTCGTTATAAGATATGGATGCGTATATGAATAGGTTTTAACAAACAAATATAATGGTTCTTCGGAGAGACTTAAGCCAATGCGTATAGAAGTTGCTGATAAGTTTACCGCTAATGTAGTGGAATATAAACGATTCTCCGGTATCGATGATGAAAGGCAAACTTATATATCAAGGTTATAATAAGACTAATCCGAATGAAAAGTCGAAGTTGACTTGCTGGAGCAGTGACAAAATTGGCTATTTTGAAAAGAAATTGCATTGTTATTTTCGGTAATAACAATGTCAAAGGAGCTAGCACAGATATATGTTAAACATTTACTCAAGTTCCGAGAGTTTTTCAGGTGCATAACTATATGCATAAATCTTTCTTCTTGTCAATAACGTGTGGTTGGATCATCCTCTCGATTGAGGTATTTTCAAGAATCATGAAAGGTTTGAACGTAGATTGTAATCGTCAAGATACAAATGAGGTTTAAGTTGAAATCAAGTGGCAAACTTGAAGAAATGTTTAGTTTCATATGTTATAATCAATATTTTAATTCATTATAATTGTCCAATTTTGGTAGTCCACAGTTAGTAGTCCACAGTTAGTAATTCAATAATTCATATATAGTTTAATATATAATATTCGAATTAATTAATACGTGTCGTGACCCATTGTATACATGTCTCAGACTCGATCACAACTCAAAGTATGTATATTATTTAGAATCAACCTCGACCATTTATATGCTAACTCGAGCATTACCGCGATATAGAGTGACTTACGGTTATTCCAAATAATATATATATATGACGTCGATATGATATGTCAAAACATTGTATATGTGTCCCGATTTATACGACGATATTTAAAGTGCTTAAAATAAATAACAGAAATTAAATGACGATAAATAAAATTGCGAGAATTAAAATTGCGATAAATAAATTGCGATAAATAAAATGTAATAACGAATTAACAGTTAGCTAGGACCAGTTAGCTAGGATTTTGTTAGCGTGGATTCTTAACAGAATTTCTCATAATTAATTTATTTGTTTCTAACAAATTTTATTTTGTCCAATATTTTCTTCATTATGCCACTTGTTGGATTCTGATAGGTCAAAATCCAAATATGAAATTGAATGAAACTGGTTATTCTGCGATGAACGGATACGTATATCTGGGGATGTAAGTAGGATAGTAAATGACTGTTGAATCAGATTTGAAGGAATGTACAGTGTAACTTATTAATGTGAAATCTAAATATTCCTCGGGTATTACCTACCCGTTAAAATATTTTCACCATTAACAATTTGTACAAAATAATTTTTAATTACAATCTTTATAAAAACATATATACATATATATTTTCTTCAGATGTAATCATGGATTTAATGAGTCAATATGATATTAAACTCATTTGATTTACCGTTAGAATAAGAATATATAATCTCTAAAACATTAGAGATCACATAATTGCCATATCGAACGAAGATAAATGATGTAGAACGTCATGTAGAATGATGATTATACTTGAGGTACAGAATGAGATGTTGAGGCATGTGATGTTGAAACTTGGGTTGTTGGTGGTATTGTTGGTGCTGGTGATGTTGCTGAAGCTGGTAAGTTTTGCACCATATTCTCTAAATTGATTACTCGAGCGCGAAGCTCATTGACTTCTTCCATTATTCCGGGATGATTGTCGGTCGGAACGAGCGGATGAATAAGGTTCAGAATTGTGGATAGAATATAATCGTGACGAGCTACCCTAGAAATGAGTCTGAAAAGGTGTTTCGGATAGGTTCGCCGGTAAGTGCTACAGGTTCTTCGCCAAGAGGGAAATGTGGTGGATGGAAGGTATCACCTTCTTCGCGTCTCCATTGATTAAGTCGACTACGAACCCATCCCCAATTCATCCAGAATTGGTGATGACTGATTTGTTGATCCATTCCGGTTATACTGCTTTCGAAGCTCGAGTGAAACTCCATATCGGAATTTGAGGTACTTGAACTAGTGGCGATTTCCATTTCGTCCGATTGAATGAAGGATTTTTCGATACGAAATGATTTTTCGATTATCGGATTGTATTCTAATTACATAGAATATCTATATATATAGAACAAAAGATTTCATAGATTGCGGAGGAATTTACGGAATATGTCAGGCAAAGTTTACAGTAACAGATACGCTAAGATATGAATTAGCAGATACGCTATGATATGAATTTTTGTCTATACACTATTCATGCAATCAATGCAGTAAGATGTGTCTAGATTAAGAATGATAAGCAAGTGATTCCCTAAGAATGATAAGCTGGTAATTTTCGACACAAAATGATAAGCAAAACTTTTGACATGCAGACACGGTCGAAGTCCAGACTCACTAATGCATCTAAACAACTATCAATTAGACACACTAATGTAAGACCTGGTTCGCTAAGACCACCGCTCTGATACCAACTGAAAGGACCCGTTCATAGCGATTATAAACGATTCACAATAGTTGATTTCATTGCGAGGTATTTGACCTCTATATGATACATTTTACAAACATTACATTCGTTTTTAAAAGACAAACTTTCTTTACATCGAAAGTTGACGGCATGCATACCATTTCATAATACATCCAACTATAATTGACTTAATAATAATCCTGATGAACTCAACGACTCGAATGCAACGTCTTTTGAAATATGTCATGAATGACTCCAAGTAATATCTCTAAAATGAGCAAATGCAAAGCGGAAAATGTCTTTCATACCTGAGAATAAACATGCTTTAAAGTGTCAACCAAAAGATTGGTGAGTTCATAGATTTATCATAAGCAATAAAATTCATCATTTAGATAGACCACAAGATTTTAAATACAATACACCTATCTCGTGTACGAAACCATTTTTCATAATGCTTGGCAGAGTAGGTTCGTATCCTTTTCTCCCCCGTAGGTTGCCTCGCGATTTTTAATAACCGTACACATATCTCGTGCACAAAATAACATACACATAACCTGTGTATAAAATCATTCTCTCGATACATAACATTCACTTTGCTTTCATTGCTTGGCTTGGTAACCGACCTTAACATATAATGCGCATCAATAATATCCCCAAATCGTCTATATAATATATAAACCTCGAAGTACTAAACACCACACCCACTAGCTCTTCCGTCTAGTGAACATTCTGGGTGGGGGTGCTAAACCCGGTAGCTACCTTTAGGATTCGCGTGAATTAGGGCCATACCCGTTTTCTAATTCTTAGGTTACCAAGCAATAATAATCAGGGGAAATATTCACAACAATTAGTGGCAATTATAACGTCCAACTAATTCAACAATAATCCACAGAACTTCTGTCTGCATAATAATTCATTCGAGGAATATTTTGCTTGTGTCTAACTCGTCAAACATTTATAAAAGCATCTCATGTATTCTCATTTCAAAAATATAGATTTCAAAGGCATTTAATAAAACAGTTGAAAAAACAACGCATGTATTCTCAGTCCCAAAAATGTAAAAAAAGTAAAAGGGAGCAAATGAACTCACAATACTGTATTTTGTAGTAAAAATACATATGACGATATTGAACAATGCAGGGTTGGTCTCGGATTTACGAACCTATATCATTTTTATATATATTAACACACATAATTGTAATCGAACAAATATATATATATATATATATATATATATATATATATATATATATATATATATATATATATATATATATATATATATATATATATATATATACTAGTTATATCATTTTCATATTAATAATAATATATATATGTTCATATATTCGTTTTGTATATAAAAATACAAATTTTATTACGGTTATATGTATTAAATATATTTCTATATATGTATCATTTATTTGTTAAAAGTAGCATTTATAGTAATACTTAAAATAATATTAGTAATGATAATGATGATACTAGTATTTATGATAATAACAGTAGTTTTTAACAAAATAAAAAGTTTACTAATAATGATATTGAGAATAATAATTTTGATAATAATACATAATACTTAATAGTAATAATTATTATAGTAATCTTATTACTAATGATAATATTAATAATAATACTTATGTTAATCATAGTAATTCTAATATTTATAAAATGATACTAATACTAATATGAATGAAGATAATAATAACTCATATTATTTTTATAATAATAATAGTAATAATAATCCTAATCATAATAATGATAATGTTAATATAATTTATTAATGATATTAGTAGTCAAATTAATAATATTAACATAATAATAATAATAATAATAATAATAATAATAATAATAATAATAATAATAATAATAATAATAGTACTTATATTAATATTAGTAGTAATAATAATAATAATAATACTAAGTGATGATACTTAGTAGTAATAATAATATTAGTAATAACAAAAATAATAATAATAATTATAATTACTATAATCATAATAATAATAATAATTGATAAATAATAATAACAAAATTTATAATACTACTAATAATATCAATAATAATAATAATAATTTTTGGTAATAAAAACTACCTTCAAACGCTTTCTTAAAAAAAAATGCCCCAAACCAGGATTGAACCCGTGACCACTCGCTCACCCGTCAACCCTATTAAACATTGAACCATTTCTGTTTTCCTGATAAATTCTCAACCCAATTCTTTTTAACCCGTAATATTTGTTTCCTATTTCCCCTTCTTCTTCACAATAAATTGGATCGACAGAACCCAAAAACCAAACATGATAATGAGTTGATTTGGTTGAATTAAGAAGTGTAATTGAAATAGAACGATTATATGGGTGTAATCTGTATTAACAGAAAAATAATAATAATAATAATAATACAACAGCAGAAACAGTTCACGACGGCACTCATGAACTCAAACTTCGTTTTCGAATTTTTGACTGTTTTGGACCACAATTGCCATCAGAATTAGATAGTACAACACTCCTAGAAACTTTAGGAATTATTACTTTCAGCATAAACATTAAAACAAGAACGAATTTCGTGATGAACACAAAGTTGACTTTTTTGAAATTTAGTTTGACTTCAAAATTCGAACTTGATATCGCGAATTGAGGTTTGTAAATTTTCAGAGAGTTTTTGTAGATGAATCCTAATACAATTGCATTTCTAAATTTTGCGAATTGGTTCGGAATTGGGTTATGGATTAAAAGCTAATACAACAGAGATACGAGCTATTTATATTTTTTTTCTGTTTTATTCAATCACACAAAGCAAATATTTGCAGATATACTGGATATTGATAGCGTAGATATTTGAATAACTTCTTCCAAAACTCAGATATCGTCGATTATTATATAGCAATTATATTGACACAAAGAATCAATCACAAACAGAAATAAGTACAGAAAAATAAAAAAAAACTGATATTGATTTGTACTAAATTTGTTTTGTAATGCTAGTTGGATATAGACATGTAACAAACTCGAGCCAGAAGACAAATTCATGAGTAGGGAATAAAGAAGAAAGTTAAAACAGATGGTGATAGGTAACTGAGTTAATTTAATTGATTTTATATTTAAAATTTTAATTTGTAATAACTAATAAATTAATACCTTAATTAGTAATAATGCTGTAATATTAATAATAATAATAATAAAATAATAATACTGTTAATAATAATAATTATCATAATAGTAATAATAAGGATAATAATAATTATTAATGATAATGTTAATAATAATATTATTAATGATAATAAATTATATTACCTTTATAATAATTATTATAATTATAATCTATAGTAATAATAATGATTCTAAATGATAACATCTAATAATAATACTAGTAATAACAAGTTATATGTTTCAATTCTTATAGCTATATATTATATTAATACTGATAATGCTAAAAATGAACATATATTTCATAGCATTATCCCTCAAGAAAGACAAGCTTTTAGTTGCAATTTTCCTATTTACAAGTGATATTCGTTTAAATAATAAAAGGTGAAGACTAAGGATAGATTCAACGAATTGAAGATGCAAACAACCAAAAAGCTTAAAAGTACAAAGTACAATCAAAGTGGTTTAAATTATTGATAAGAAACGTCTCAGAATTACAAGAGTACAAGATTCAAAACGTAAAGTACAAGATATTAAATTGTACGCAAGGACTTTCGAAAATCCAGAACCGGGACCAGAGTCAACTCTCAACGCTCGATGCAACGGACTAAAAATTACAAGTTAACTATGTATATAAATATAATATAATGTATAATTAATTATATAAATTATATATATTATATTTATATAATAAAACATCGGCAAACAAAGATCTAAAAGGTGTGAGCTGGATCCGATATCTCCGCGACTCGCGGAGTTCTAAGAGCAAATGGGCCGCGACTCGCGGAGCCCCAAATTCTAAAAATGCCTATAAAAGCTAATGCATTCTGAACGTTTTATATATCCATATATCATCTCTCTCTATATATGTAAACGTATATATATATATTTATATTTTAATTTTAATTTTAATTTTAAATTCTAATAATAAGGGTATGTTAGCGAATGTTGTAAGGGTGTAAGTCGAAATTCTGTCCGTGTAACGCTACGCTATTTTTAATCATTGTAAGTTATGTTCAACCTTTTTAATTTAATGTCTCGTAGCTAAATTATTATTATGCTTATTTAAGACCAAGTAATCATGATGTTGGGCTAAAAATATTAAAATTGGGTAATTGGGCTTTGTACCATAATTGGGGTTTGGACAAAAGAACGACACTTGTGGAAATTAGACTATGGGCTATTAATGGGCTTTATATTTGTTTAACTAAATGATAGTTTGTTAATTTTAATATAAAGATTTATAATTGGACGTCCCTATAAATAACCATATACACTCGATCGAACACGATGGGCGGGATATTTATATGTACGAATAATCGTTCATTTAACTGGACACGGGAATGGATTAATAGTCACTAGAATTATTAAAACAGGGGTGAAATTATATACAAGGACACTTGGTGTACTTGTTAACAAAGTATTAAAACCTTGGGTTACACGCAGTCGATATCCTGGTGTAATTATTAAACAAAGTATTAAAATATTGTTACAGTTTAAGTCCCCAATTAGTTAGAATATTTAACTTCAGGTATAAGGATAATTTGACGAGGATACTCTCACTTTATATTTATGACTGATGGACTGTTATGGACAAAAACCAGACGGACATATTGAATAATCCAGGACAAAGGACAATTAACCCATGGGCATAAAACTAAAATCAACACGTCAAACATCATGATTACGGAAGTTTAAATAAGCATAATTCTTTTATTTCATATTTAATTTCCTTTATTTTATATTTAATTGCACTTCTAATTATCGTACTTTTTATTTATTGTTATTGTATTTAATTGCACTTTTAATTATCGCAACTTTTTAATTATCGCAATTTTATTTTATCGCACTTTTATTTATAGCAATTTCATTATCGTTATTTACTTTACGCTTTAAATTAAGTCTTGTATTTATTTTTAATATTTTACATTAGGTTTTAACTGCGACTAAAGTTTTAAAAATCGACAAACCGGTCATTAAACGGTAAAAACCCCCTTTTTAATAATAATATTACTTATTTATATATTTGTATTTTTATAAATTAAAACTAATATAGCGTTAAGCTTTGTTAAAAGATTTTCCCTGTGGAACGAACCGGACTTATTAAAAACTACACTACTGTACGATTAGGTACACTGCCTATAAGTGTTGTAGCAAGGTTTAAGTATATCCATTCTATAAATAAATAAATATCTTGTGTAAAACTGTATCGTATTTAATAGTTTTTCGTTGTAAAATTTAATAGTATTTTATACCCCTTAGCTTTACCTTCAAGTATTTTTGGCGCCGCTGTCGGCCGAAGCGAAACGCCACATAAAAAAAAAGATTTTTATTAAGTTTTATTTAGTTTTTGTAAAAATACATTTTAAATATTAAAAAATTTAAAAATTTAAAAACCGAAAAAAATATATATATAAATCTATTTTTAAGATTTTTATTTATAAAATTATAAAGTATTTCTATATAAGTTTTATAAAAATATAATTATTAAAAACAGAAAAATATATAAAATATAATTTAAAAAAAAAAACTACAGAACCTGTCGAACAAAACTTGTGCATTTAAAATTTTAACCTCCGCGACTCGCGGGTTTATTTGGTACGTGGCACCGCAACTCGCGGAGCCGCCCTGACGCGTATGACCAGAGCCCTAATCTGCATTAATTACGGAGTATTATTTATTATTATTAATTAATTTGTATTTAGGGTTAAATATTTAATTCATTTAGTATTTAATTTAAGTTTTAATTATTTTGTAATATTAAGTTTAATTAGTTTTATTAATATATAAAAATTAATACTTTTATAATATAAATATATAAAAATAATATTTTTATAAAATTAAATAATTTTATCAATTTTAATCATATTTTTATTCTTATTTTTTTAATCGTTTATTCGTAATTTTTGTATTTTTATCATTCGTATTTAGTTTTAAGTCATAGTTTTTGCCATAGTTATTTTTACTTCTAGATTTTTAGGCTTTGCCGTAAAATTCCTTAAGTGCTTTCTCTTTAGACTAAGATTTAGGTGCTTTAGAATTTTGCGACGCCGTTCGACGCGCTACTTTCTTATTTATATTTTTCGACGCCTTTTACCTATGTATCAATTATCACTCCAATTAGTAATCTCAATTTGCAATTTTAATTTTAAGTTAGTGATAGTAATAAGGTTGGGTTAGTCGAGTGTTTTAAAGTTTTATAGTCATTTTTTTTCTTTTTCGACGCCTTTTATTTTTCAACCCTTTTCTTTTTCGACGCGCTCTTTTTCTTTCTTATTTCTCGACATCCTAGTTTTTAGGACATAGATTTTTATTCTACTTCTTATCTAAATTTCTTAAAATTACGAAAATTTATTTTAAGTGGTTAAATTGATAGACATCAAAATTTTCTGGTTCGTAGTAATAGTTGGATTTGTACGTGGATCGGGTTATTGGAGCCAAACAGTACTCAATTATATTGAGAAGAAATGAATCCTGACCCTCTGCTGCATCTTTTGGCTATTCGAAACGTGGGCAAAATCAGAAAAGTCTATTAATTGGATAACTTATATAATTTTTCTTTCCTTTTAAAAACTAATAGGATATTCAGTGAATGCGCCGAGCAAGACGTTCACCACCTTTTGTACGTTCACCACCTGTAACTCGATCAAGACATCTAGCAAATATTGTCGCCGTTGATTTTTCTTTAGAATCGTCATCCAGTCGACCAAGTACTCCAATTAAAATTTCCGATAATCCATTTTTGAACCCGACCTCACAATTGAGAATCCGGAGAATATTCAGGGACGATTCATAGATCCTGAACCATTAATTTTTCCTCCGGAACCACCAATCATTCAAACAGAGATTGTTGAGGAACGAACCATTAAATCAGAATCCTCTAGTGATTCCGATTCAACAAATTCAATCATGGAGAATTTGGAACCTTTAAGTATGGAAGACCGAGTGAGAGCTAAACGCACTGGCCAAGGTCACGCAATTACTCATCCAGACATTAATGCGCCAGATTATGAAATCAAAGGACAAATTCTATATATGGTGACTAATCAATGCCAATTTAGTGGTGCGCCGAAGGAAGATCCAAATGAACATCTTCGTACCTTTAATAGGATCTGCACTTTATTTAAAATCCGAAAAGTTGAGGATGAACAGATATATCTCATGTTATTTCCCTGGACTTTAAAGGGAGAAGCCAAAGATTGGTTGGAATCGTTACCTGAAGGGGCGATTGATACATGGGACGTTTTAGTTGAAAAATTTCTTAAACAATTCTTTCCGGCATCTAAAGCCTTAAGACTTCAAGGAGAAATTGTAACATTCACACATAAACCGAATGAAACTCTATATGAGGCGTGGACTAGATTTGGAAAGTTATTAAGAGGATGTCCGCAACATGGTTTAGACATTTGTCAAATAGTACAAATATTCTACCAAGGATGCGACATCACTACAAGGAAAGACATCGATATAGCAGCTGGTGGTTCTATTATGAAGAAAACCAAAACTGATGCTTATAAAATTATTGATAACACTGCTTCCCACTCACATGAGTGGCACCAAGAAAAGGATATCGTTAGATCATCTAAAGCAGCTAGAGCCGATTCTAGCCATGACTTAGATTCCATTTCTGCAAAGATAGATGCTGTCGAGAGACGAATGGAAAAGATGACTAAGGATATACACTCAATACGAATTAGTTGTGAGCAGTGTGGAGGACCACATTTGACAAAAGATTATCTTAATATTGAACTAACAATGGAACAAAGAGAGAATGTTTCATATCTAAACCAAAGGCCTGGAAATAATTATCAAAAAAATTATCAACCACCAAGACCAATTTACAATCAAAACCAGAATTATAACCGAAATGTTCCATACAACAATCAACAAGGTCTTAGTAATCAACAAGTATCCAACAATACTTACAACCAGCAAAGACCTAATTTTCAAAACAAACCACCACAAACCGATGATAAAAAGCCAAATTTAGAAGATATGATGACGAAGCTAGTTGAAACTCAAATGCAGTTTTTCACATCTCAGAAACAAACCAATGAACAAAATGCTCAAGCATTTAGAAATCAACAAGCTTCTATTCAAAATTTGGAACAAGAAGTAAGTAACCTAGCAAGGTTAATAGGTGAAAGAAAACCGGAAAGTCTACCTAGTGATATAAATGCTAACCCCCGGAATGAAACAGCTAAAGCCATTACCACAAGAAGTGGTATTACACTTAAACCACCTGAAATACCTGTAATTTCTGAGGAAGCTATTCCTACTCCACAAGAACCACAACCTGATCAAGATAAGGAAAAAGAACCGGTAGTTGAAAAGGTTAATGAAGATAACACAGTTAAGGCTAAACCTTAAGTTAAACCATACCAACCACCACTTCCTTACCCGAGTAAAATGAAAAAAGAGAAACTTGAACCCGAGCAATTCAAATTTTTGGATATGTTTAAACAGATAAATGTCAATCTTCCTTTCATTGATGTGATTTCAGGAATGCCTAGATATGCTAAATTCTTGAAAGATCTAATCTTGAATAGAAAGAAAATGGAAGAAATCTCGGCCGTTACTATGAATGCTAATTGTTCAGCAGTGCTGTTGAATAAGATACCAGAAAAACTATCTGATCCAGGAAGTTTCACAATTCCATGTTTTCTGGGTAGTCTTAGTTTAATAGAAGCATTGGCAGACTTAGGTGCTAGTATAAATTTAATGCCGTATTCACTATACGCTAAACTAGACCTTGGAGAATTGAAACCAATAAGAATAAGCATACAACTAGCTGATCGATCAATAAAATATCCTAGAGGGATAATGGAGAACATGCTAGTTAAAGTTGGTACTTTAGTATTTCCAGTAGATTTTGTTATTCTGGACATGGAAGAAGATTCTCAAGTTCCTCTCATATTAGGAAGACCATTCTTAAACACGGCTAAAGCAATGATAGACGTGTTTGGTAAGAAACTGACCCTAAGTATAGAGTATGAGAGTGTTACCTTTTCAGTTGATAGAGCAATACAACAACCGCAATCTGCAGATGATACATGTTATTATATTCAAACTATAGATTCACATGCAGAATTGTTAGAAGAATTTCCAGAATTACAAGGAACGGGAGAATGTTCTTTAGGAGAAGGTAATGAACCAATTGATGAAACTGAAATGTTAGCTACACTAATAGCTAATGGATATGAACCAACAACAGAAGAAATTCAAATGCTAAAAGAAGAAGACAGATATCGATATAAATCATTGATAGAAGAACCACCGACATTAGAGTTAAAGCCACTTCCAAACCATTTGGAATACGTTTATTTACATGGTGAATCTGAATTACCTGTAATAATATCGTCTTCTCTTACTGAAAATGAAAAATCTCAACTCATTTCTGTGTTGAAAGCTCATAAACCAGCCATTGCATGGAAGATTCATGATATTAAAGGAATAAGTCCTTCGTATTGCACACATAAAATCCTTATGGAAGAAGGTCATAAAACGTATGTGCAACGCCAACGAAGACTAAATACTAATATGCAAGATGTAGTTAAGAAAGAAATTATTAAACTGCTAGATGCAGGTTTAATATATCCAATCTCTGATAGTCCATGGGTAAGCCCAGTTCAATGCGTGCCTAAGAAGGGTGGCATGACTGTCATTACAAATGAGAAAAATGAGCTTATTCCTACTAGGACTGTAACAGGATGGCGTGTATGTATTGATTATAGAAAATTAAATGACGCCACCAGAAAAGATCACTTTCCCTTACCTTTCATTGATCAAATGTTGGAAAGATTAGCCGGAAATAGTTACTATTGTTTTCTTGATGGATTTTCCGGATATTTTCAAATTCCAATAGCACCCGAGGACCAAGAGAAAACCACATTCACGTGCCCTTATGGTACTTTTGCTTACAAACGCATGCCATTTGGACTTTGCAATGCCCTTGCAACCTTTCAAAGGTGCATGATGGCAATTTTTCACGACATGATAGAAGAATGCATGGAAGTTTTCATGGATGACTTTTCAGTCTTCGGTGATACTTTTGAAACATGTCTAGCTAATCTTGAACGAATGGTTATTAGATGCGAACAATCAAATCTAGCACTTAATTGGGAGAAATGCCATTTCATGGTTAAAGAAGGCATCGTTCTGGGTCATAAAATTTCAAAGGAAGGAATCGAAGTGGATAGAGCTAAAGTAGATGTAATTGCTAAACTTCCACATCCCACCAATGTTAGAGGAGTTAGGAGTTTTCTAGGGCATGCCGGTTTTTACCGACGTTTCATTAAAGATTTTTCTAAAATTGCCACTCCTATGAATAAACTCCTAGAAAAGGATGCTCCATTCATCTTTTCAGATGAATGTATCAAATCTTTTAATATTCTTAAAGAGAAACTCACTAATGCGCCGATCATGATAACTCCAAATTGGAATTTACCGTTTGAACTAATGTGCGATGCAAGCGATTTTGTAATGGGAGCCGTTTTAGGACAAAGGATTGAAAAACGATTTCAACCTATATATTATGCTAGTAAGACGTTACAAGGAGCACAAACGAACTACACAACTACTGAAAAAGAACTCCTTGCTATTTTCTTTTCTTTTGACAAATTTCGTTCATATCTCGTTCTAGCTAAAACGGTGGTCTATACCGACCATTCTGCTCTTAGGTACCTATTTTCGAAACAAGATGCCAAACCAAGATTAATCCGTTGGATCTTACTCTTACAAGAGTTTGATATTGAAATCCGAGATAAAAATAGAGCAGAAAATCTCGCAGCCGATCATCTTTCTCGTCTTGAAAATCCTGAATTAGAAGTTCCAAATGAATCGGCTATACAAGACAACTTTCCTGATGAATATCGATTGAAGATAGATTATAATGAAATTCCATGGTTTGCAGACTATGCAAACTACTTAGTATGTGGATTCCTTGAAAAAGGATTATCGTACCAAAAACGAAAGAAATTCTTTAGTAATATAAAACACTATTTCTGGGAAGATCCACATTTGTTTAAAAGTTGTCCCGATAGAATAATACGCCGATGTGTATTCGGAGATGAAGCTAGTAAAATCTTAAACCATTGTCACACAGGACCAACAGGAGGGCATTATGGGCCTCAACTAACAGCAAGAAAAGTTTATGATGCTGGATTCTATTGGCCTACAATTTACAAAGACGCTCACCTTCTTTGCAAATCCTGTTATGCTTGTCAAAGGGCCGGAAAAATAAGTCAACGTGATGAAATGCCACAAAATGTCATTCAAGTATGTGAAGTATTTGACATTTGGGGTATTGACTTTATGGGTCCATTTCCAAAATCTCATAATAATCTCTACATTCTCGTTGCCATTGATTATGTATCTAAATGGGCGGAAGCACAAGCTCTCCCAACTAACGATGCACGAGTTGTAGTCAACTTTTTAAAATGTCTTTTTGCAAGGTTTGGAACACCGAATGCTTTAATAAGTGATCGGGGAACTCATTTCTGTAATAATCAACTTGAGAAAGTTCTTAAAAGATATGGAGTAACTCATAAAATCTCCACCGTTTATCATCCACAGACGAGTGGACAAGTTGAAAATACCAACCGAGCTTTAAAACGTATTCTAGAAAAAATCGTAGGATCAAATCCGAAGGAATGGTCCATTAAGTTGGAGGATGCACTCTGGGCTTTTAGAACAGCCTACAAAACTCCAATTGGAACCACACCTTTTAGACTCGTTTATGGAAAAGCATGTCATCTTCCAGTAGAAATTGAACACAAAGCATTTTGGGATTTGAAGACATGTAATCTTGATTTACATGAAGCTGGACGTCTACGGTTAAGTCAACTAAACGAATTAGAAGAATTAAGACATGAAGCATACGAAAATTCGTTAATCTATAAGGAAAGAACGAAGAAATGGCATGATAAAAGAATCAGAAGTTCAAAAGAATTTAAAGAAGGAGACAGAGTTCTTCTTTTCAATTCACGATTCAAGCTATTTCCTGAAAAATTGAAATCAAGATGGTCTGGACCATTTATAGTCAAAAGAGTTTTCCCATACGGAACAGTAGAATTGATAAATTCAAATGGGATTGAATTTAAGGTTAATGGTCACAGAGTTAAACATTATATAGATAGTTGATAATGCTAAAAACGAACATATATTTCATAGCATTATTCCTCAAGAAAGACAAGCTTTTAGTTGCAATTGTTCTATTTACAAGTGATATTCGTTTGTATAATAAAAGGTGAAGACAAAAGACAGATTCGACGAATTGAAGACGCAAACGACCAAAAAGCTCAAAAGTACAAAAGACAATCAAAAAGGTTCCAATTATTGATAAGAAACGTCTCGAAATTACAAGAGTACAAGATTCAAAACGCAAAGTACAAAATATAAAATTGTACGCAAGGACGTTCGAAAATCCGGAACCGGGACCAGAGTCAACTCTCAACGCTCATCGCAACGGACTAAAAATTACAAGTTAACTATGTATATAAATATAATATAATATATAATTAATTATATTAATTATATATATATATATTAAAAACCGTCGGCAGAGAAACTCCAAGGGTGTGAGCTGTAAATTCATCCTCCGCGACTCGCGGAGTTTGAAGAGGCTTTTGCCGCGAGTCGCGGAGCCCCAAATTTCAACTCTGCCTATAAAGCAAACCGAATTCTGATCAAAATATTATCATCTTTTCTTCCTCATTCATACGTAAAACTTATATATATATATATATAATTTATATTTTAATTTTAATTTTAATTCTAATAATAAGGGTATGTTAGCGAATGTTGTAAGGGTATAAGTCGAAATTCTGTCCATGTAACGCTACGCTATTTTTAATCATTGTAAGTTATGTTCAACCTTTTTATATTAATGTCTCGTAGCTAAGTTATTATTATGCTTATTTAAAACGAAGTAATCATGATGTTGGGCTAATTACTAAAATTGGGTAATTGGGCTTTGTACCATAATTGGGGTTTGGACAAAAGAACGACACTTGTGGAAATTAGACTATGGGCTATTAATGGGCTTTATATTTGTTTAACTAAATGAAAGTTTGTTAATGTTAATATAAAGATTTACAATTGGGCGTCCCTATAAATTACCATATACACTCGATCGGACACGATGGGCGGGGTATTTATATGTACGAATAATCGTTCATTTAACCGGACACGGGAATGGATTAATAGCCACTAGAATAATCAAAACAGTGGTGAAATTACATTCAAGGGTAATTGGTGTAATTGTTAACAAAGTGGTAAAACCTTGGTTTACACGCAGTCGATAACCTGGTGTATTCATTAAACAAAGTATTAAAACCTTGTTACAATTCGAATCCCCAATTAGTTGGAATATTTAACTTCGGGTATAATAATAATTTGATGAGGACACTCGCACTTTATATTTATGACTGATGGACTGTTATGGACAAAAACCAGACGGACATATTGAATAATCCAGGACAAAGGACAATTAACCCATGGGCATAAAACTAAAATCAACACGTCAAACATCATGATTACGGAAGTTTAAATAAGCATAATTCTTTTATTTCATATTTAATTTCCTTTATTTTATATTTAATTGCACTTCTAATTATCGCACTTTTATTTATTTTATTTTATCGCACTTTTAATTATCGTACTTTTTAATTATCGCAAGTTTATTTTATCGCACTTTTATTATTCGCAATTTCATTATCATTATTTACTTTACGCTTTAATTTAAGTCTTGTATTTATTTTATATTTTACATTAGGTTTTAACTGCGACTAAAGTTTTAAAATCGACAAACCGGTCATTAAACGGTAAAAACCCCCCTTTATAATAATAATATTACTTATATATATGTTTGTATTTTTATAAAAGTAAACTAATATAGCGTTGAGCTTTGTTTAAAGATTTCCCTGTGGAACGAACCGGACTTACTAAAAACTACACTACTGTACGATTAGGTACACTGCCTATAAGTGTTGTAGCAAGGTTTAAGTATATCCATTCTATAAATAAATAAATATCTTGTGTAAAATTGTATCGTATTTAATAGTGTTTTCTGCTAAAATTAATAACTATTTTATATACTACCCCGCTGCACATCAAGTATTTTTGGCGCCGCTGCCGGGGAATATCTTAAAAGCCGGAAGCGCAACGCTAATATAAAAAAAAAAAAGATTTTTTTGTTTACTTTTATTAAAATTCGCTTTTGTAAAAATACGTTTTAATTATTCGAAAATATAAAAAGAAAAACAAAAATATATGTATTTTTAAGATTTTGTTAAATATTTAAGTTTTATAAGTTTCTTTATTTTTATTTTAGTTTATAAAAATATAAGTTTAATTTTAATATCTTTTATTTATATAAAAACAGAAAATAGAAAATAAAAAAATAAAAAAAAAAATTAGAAAAACGCGTAAAAATTACAACCTGTCAACTGAATTTCTGAACCCCACGACTCGCGGGGTTTGAAGCACTAAATACCGCAACTCGCGGAGCCTTTCTGACACGCGCACAGGAAGCCCTAATTCAGCATTAATTACGGTTTTTAATTAATTATTATTAATATTTAAACCTAATTATTATTATTATTATTATTAGTTTTATTTTTACTTTTACTTTTTATTTATATATTTTTAGTTAAATTAGTTTTAATTAATTTGTAAAATTAGTAGTTTTATTAAATAAATAATATAAAAATAATATTTTTATAAAAATTGTAATTTTTTCAACTTTTTATATATTTTTATATTTTGTACCCTTTTAATCGTTGTAGCGTAATATTTGTATTTTTTAGCTCATATTTAATTTTAAACTTAGTTTTTGCCATAGTCATTTTTACTCCTATATTTTTAGGCTTTGCCGTAGAATTCCTTAAGTGCTTTTTCTTTAGACTAAGATTTAGGTACTTTAGAATTTTGCGACGCCTTTTTAAGTTTTAGTTTCTTTTTAAGTTATTTCCATTTGGGATTTAGTTTTTTTTCCTGTAAGCTTTAATATTTTTTGACACCTTTTACTATGTACCAATTATCATTCCAATTAGTAATTTCAATTTGCGATTATAATTTTAAGTTAGTTGTAGTAATAAGGTTAGGTTAGTAAAGTATTTTTAAGTTTTTATAAGTTTCTTTTATTTTTCCGTCACTTTTTATTTTTCAACCATTTTTTTTCTTTTTCGACCTTTTGCGACGAACTCTTTTTCTTTCTTATTTCTCGCCATTCTAGTTTTTAGGACTTAGAATTTTTTCTACTTCTTATCTAAATTTCTTAAAATAACGAAAATTTATTTTAAGTGGTTAAATTAATAGACATCAAAATTTTCTGGTTCGTAGTAATAGTTGGATTTGTACGTGGACCGGGTTATTGGAGCCAAACAGTCCTCAATTATATTGAGACCAAACGAATCCTGCCCCTCTGCTGCATCTTTTGGCTATTCGAAACGTGGGCAAAATCAGAAAAGTCTATTGATTGGATAACTTATTATAATTTTCTTTCCTTTTTAAAACTAATAAGATATTCAGTGAATGCACCGAGCAAGATGTTCATCACCTTTTGTACGTTCACCACCTGTAACTAGATCAAGACATCGTTTAACAAATATAACCGCCGTTGATTTTTCTTTAGAATCGTCATCCAGTAAACCAAGTACTTCAGTTCAAATTTCCGATAATCCATTTTTTGAACCCAACATCACAATTGAGAATCCAGAGAATATTCAGGAAGGGTTCATAGATCCTGAACCACTAAACTTTCCTCCGGAGCCACCAATCATTCAAACAGAGATTGTTGAGGAACGAACTATTAAATCAGAATCATCTAGTGATACCGATTCAACAAATTCAATTATGGAGAATCTAGAACCTTTAAGTATGGAAGACCGAATGAGAGCTAAACGCACTGGCCAAGGTCACGCAATTACTCATCCAGACATTAATGCGCCAGATTATGAAATCAAAGGACAAATTCTACACATGGTGACTAATCAATGCCAATTTAGTGGTGCGCCGAAGGAAGATCCAAATGAACATCTACGTACCTTTAATAGGATCTGCACACTATTTAAAATCCGAGAAGTGGAGGATGAACAGATATATCTCATGTTATTTCCCTGGACTTTAAAGGGAGAAGCCAAAGATTGGTTGGAATCGTTACCTGAAGGGGCGATCGATACATGGGACGTTTTAATTGACAAATTTCTTAAACAATTCTTTCCTGCATCTAAAGCCGTAAGACTTCAAGCAGAAATTATTACGTTCACACAGAAACCAAATGAAACTCTATATGAGGCGTGGACAAGATATGAAAAGTTGTTAAGAGGATGTCCGCAACATGGTTTAGACACCTGTCAAATAGTACAAATATTCTACCAAGGATGCGACATCACTACAAGGAAAGATATAGATATAGCAGCTGGTGGTTCTATTATGAAGAAAACTAAAACTGATGCTTACAAAATTATTGATAACACTGCTTCCCACTCACATGAGTGGCACCAAGAAAAAGATATCATTAGATCATCTAAAGCAGCTAGAGCCGATTCTAGCCATGACTTAGATTCCATTTCCGCAAAGATAGATGCTGTGGAGAGACGAATGGAAAAGATGACTACGGATATTCACTCAATACGAATTAGTTGTGAGCAGTGTGGAGGACCACATTTGACAAAAGATTGTCTCAGTATTGAATTAACAATGGAACAAAGAGAGAATATTTCATACATAAACCAAAGGCCTGGAAATAATTATCAGAATAATTATCAACCGCCAAGACCGATTTACAATCAAAACCAGAATTATAACCGAAATATTCCATACAACAACCAACAAGGTCCTAGCAATCAACAAGTATCCAATAATACTTATAATCAGCAAAGACCGAATTTTCAAAACAAACCACCACAACAAACCGATGATAAAAAACCAAATTTAGAAGATATGATGACGAAGCTAGTTGAAACTCAAATGCAGTTTTTCACATCTCAGAAACAAACCAATGAACAAAATGCTCAAGCATTTAGAAATCAACAAGCTTCTATTCAAAATCTGGAACAAGAAGTAAGTAACCTAGCAAGGTTAATAGGTGAAAGAAAACCGGGAAGTCTACCTAGTGATACAAATGCTAACCCACGAAATGAAACAGCTAAAGCTATTACCACAAGAAGTGGTACAACACTTAAACCACCTGAAATACCTGTAACTTCTGATGAAACTATTCCTACTCCACAAGAACCACAACCTGATCAAGATAAGGAAAAAGAACCGGTAGTTGAAAAGATTAATGAAAATAACACAGTTAAGGATAAACCTTATGTTAAACCATACCAACCACCACTTCCTTACCCCGAGTAAAATGAAGAAAGAGAAACTTGAAGCCGAGCAATCCAAATTTTTGGATATGTTTAAACAGATAAATGTAAATCTTCCTTTCATTGATGTGATTTCAGGAATGCCTAGATATGCTAAATTCTTGAAAGATCTAATCACAAATAGAAAGAAAATGGAAGAACTCTCGGCTGTCACTATGAATGCAAATTGTTCAGCAGTGCTGTTGAATAAGATACCAGAAAAATTATCTGATCCAGGAAGTTTCACAATTCCATGTTTTCTGGGTAGTCTTAGTTCAATAGAAGCATTGGCAGACTTTGGTGCTAGTATAAATCTAATGCCGTATTCACTATACGCTAAACTAGACCTTGGAGAATTGAAACCAACAAGAATAAGTATACAACTAGCCGACCGATCAGTAAAATATCCTAGAGGGATAATGGAGAACATGCTAGTTAAAGTTGGTACTTTAGTATTTCCAGTAGATTTTGTTGTTTTGGACATGGAAGAAGATTCTCAAGTTCCTCTCATATTAGGAAGACCATTCTTAAACACGGCTAAAGCAATGATAGACGTGTTCGGTAAGAAACTGACCCTAAGTATAGAGGATGAGAGTGTTACCTTTTCAGTTGATAGAGCAATGCAACAACCACAATCTGCAGATGATACATGTTATTATATTCAAACTATAGATGCACATGCAGAATTATTAGAAGAATTTCCAGAATTACAAGGAACAGGAGAATGTTCTTTAGGAGAAGGTAATGAACCAATTGATGAAGCTGAAATGTTAGCTACACTTATAGCTAATGGATATGAACCAACAACAGAAGAAATTCAAATGCTAAAAGAAGAAGACAGATATCGATATAAATCATCGATAGAAGAACCTCCGAAATTAGAGTTAAAGCCACTTCCAAACCATTTGGAATACGCTTATTTACATGGTGAATCTGAATTACCTGTAATAATATCGTCTTCTCTTACTGAAAATGAGAAATCACAACTCATTTCTGTGTTGAAAGCTCATAAACCAGCCATTGCATGGAAGATTCATGATATTAAAGGAATAAGTCCTTCGTATTGCACACATAAAATCCTTATGGAAGAAGGTCATAAAACGTATGTGCAACGCCAACGAAGACTAAATCCTAATATGCAAGATGTAGTTAAGAAAGAGATTATTAAACTGCTAGATGCAGGTTTGATATATCCAATCTCTGATAGTCCATGGGTAAGCCCAGTTCAATGCGTACCTAAGAAGGGTGGCATGACTGTCATTACAAATGAGAAAAATGAGCTTATTCCTACTAGGACTGTAACAGGATGGCGTGTATGTATTGATTATAGAAAATTAAATGACGCCACCAGAAAAGATCACTTTCCCTTACCTTTCATAGATCAAATGTTGGAAAGATTAGCCGGAAATAGTTACTATTGTTTTCTAGATGGATTTTCCGGATATTTTCAAATTCCAATAGCACCCGAGGACCAAGAGAAAACCACATTCACGTGCCCTTATGGTACTTTTGCTTACAAAAAAATGCCATTTGGACTTTGTAACGCCCCTGCAACCTTTCAAAGGTGTATGATGGCGATTTTTCATGACATGATAGAAGAATGCATGGAAGTATTCATGGATGACTTTTCAGTCTTCGGTGATACATTTAAATCATGTCTAGTTAATCTGGAATGAATGCTAATTAGATGCGAAAAATCAAATCTAGTACTTAATTGGGAGAAATGCCATTTCATGGTTAAAGAAGGCATCGTTCTTGGACATAAAATTTCAAAAGAAGGAATTGAAGTGGATAGAGCTAAAGTAGATGTAATTGATAAACTTCCACATCCCACCAATGTTAGAGGAGTTAGGAGTTTTCTAGGGCATGCCGGTTTTTACCGACGTTTCATAAAAGATTTTTCTAAAATTGCCACTCCTATGAAAAAACTCCTAGAAAAGAATGCTCCATTCATCTTTTCAGATGAGTGTATCAAATCTTTTAATATTCTTAAAGAAAAACTCACTAATGCACCAATCATGATAACACCAAATTGGAATCTACCATTTGAGCTAATGTGCGATGCAAGTGATTTTGCAATGGGAGCCGTTTTAGGACAAAGGATTGAAAAACGATTTCAACCTATATATTATGCTAGTAAGACATTACAAGGAGCACAAACGAACTATACAACTACTGAAAAAGAACTCCTTGCTATTGTCTTTGCTTTTGACAAATTTCGATCATATCTCGTTCTAGCAAAAACGGTGGTCTATACCGACCATTCTGCTCTTAGATACCTATTTTCAAAACAAGATGCTAAACCAAGATTAATCCGTTGGATTTTACTCTTACAAGAGTTTGATATTGAAATCCGAGATAAAAGAGGAGCAGAAAATCTCGCCGCTGATCATCTTTCTCGTCTTGAAAATCCCGAATTAGAAGTTCTAAATGAATCGGCCATACAAGACAACTTTCTTGATGAATATCTATTGAAGATAGATTATAAAGAAATCCCATGGTTTGCAGACTATGCAAACTACTTAGTTTGTGGATTCCTTGAAAAAGGATTATCGTACCAAAGACGAAAGAAATTCTTCAGTGATATAAAACACTATTTCTAGGAAGATCCACATCTGTTTAAAAGTTGTCCCGATGGAATAATACGCCGATGTGTATTTGGAGATGAAGCTAGTAAAATTTTAAACCATTGTCACACAGGACCAACAGGAGGGCATTATGGGCCTCAACTAACAGCAAGAAAAGTTTATGAAGCTGGATTCTATTGGCCTACAATTTACAAAAACGCACACCTTCTTTGCAAATCCTGTGATGCATGTCAAAGGGCCGGAAAAATAAGTCAACGTGATGAAATGCCACAAAATGTCATCCAAGTATGTGAAGTATTTGACATTTGGGGTATTGACTTTATGGGTCCATTTCCAAAATCTCATAATAATCTATATATACTCGTAGCCATTGATTATGTATCTAAATGGGCGGAAGCACAAGCTCTCCCAACTAACGATGCACGAGTTGTAGTCAACTTTTTAAAACGTCTTTTTGCAAGGTTTGGAACACCGAAAGCTTTAATAAGTGATTGGGGTACTCATTTCTGTAATAATCAACTTGAGAAAGTTCTTAAAAGATATGGAGTAACTCATAAAATCTCCACCGCATATCATTCACAAACAAGTGGACAAGTTGAAAATACCAACCGAGCTTTAAAACGTATTCTAGAAAAAACCGTAGGATCAAATCCGAAGGAATGGTCCATTAAATTGGAGGATGCACTCTGGGCTTTTAGAACAGCCTACAAAACTCCAATTGGAACCACACCTTTTAGACTTGTTTATGGAAAAGCATGTCATCTTCCAGTAGAAATTGAACACAAAGCATTTTGGGCTTTGAAGACATGTAATCTTGATTTACATGAAGCCGGACGTCTACGATTAAGTCAACTAAACGAATTAGAAGAATTAAGACATGAAGCATACGAAAATTCGTTAATCTATAAAGAAAGAACGAAGAAATGGCATGATAAAAGAATCAGAAGTTCAAAGGAATTTAAAGAAGGAGACAGAGTTCTTCTTTTCAATTCACGATTCAAGCTATTTCCTGGAAAATTGAAATCAAGATGGTCTGGACCATTCATAATCAAAAGAGTTTTCCCATACGGAACGATAGAATTGATAAATTCAAATGGGATTGAATTTAAAGTTAATGGTCACAGAGTTAAACATTACATACATGGTCCGATGGAAGTCGACAACGAAGTTAATCACAATTTCGACACCACAGCTAACTAAGTGTGGGGAGAATCAAGTCTTTAAAGGATAATATGTATTTCTGTTAGAGTTAGATTGTCTGTTTTCGTGTAGTTCTCGAAAATGGAACACGTATGGTCTTTCCCTAGCAGACCCTAAAGAACTAGTCTTCTCCCCCCATTCTGAATTTTTATTTTTTTAGGTTTTTACAAAATGAAGACTGCCTGTGAACTAAACCATGGTCTAATGCTACACGCTTTGATCACTAAACGTAATAATGACATACTACCGAGCGAATTAGTATCAGTAATCAGAGAAAGAATGGACGGAGTTAGAAAAGAATCCAGATGCGAAGATAATAAGTTACAATTTGGTAAAGGAAAATCAAAATCCGCAGCGAAAAGAAGAGCACGACACCTAGAACGATGTCACAAATGCGGAAAATGGTCACATGGAGGTAAATGTTCCAATAATCAAACCTATTCAAATACCGAATTTGTTACTTTATGCAGAGACGGACCGTTCATATGTTTAGAAGAAAAGACACTGAATGCTCGAGGTTACGCCTATGTAGCCATGGAAAACCAATTAAACCGACTATCTTATGAATGGAATAGATCATATAACTAAGAAATTTATTTCACAGGTATGTCTGTACAGTTTTTTATTTTTATTTTTATTTTTAACCTTTTGATAATAAACGCTAATTTGTTCGCTAAAAAGTATTAAATTGGTATTAAATAAAATTAGGTTTGGCGACCGAAATTATTGATATCATTCAAAAATTTATTACATCACTGTGAAATTTAACGTTTATTCTTAAGGTATAAATATCTTTAATCAATCAACCCAAAATATTTCAAAAATTCGTCATGAGTTAAATTAGGTCTTGGAACCGAAATTACTTTACCGAAAAGAGGGGCGCATATTTTTGATAATATTTGATTGATTAAAGTGGGATAAAAAGACAAAAAGATTTTTAATTTTATTTTTACCATGTTTTTAAAATTAATATTTAAATCTTAAATTAATATTGTAAACTTTGTAAAAACAATATATTTAAAATTGTAAATATTTGAAAAATTAATATAAGTTTGATATGAATTTATAAATTTTTAAATTAAGTTTGGTATGAATTTTTAATTTTTAAAATATTAATTTTTAATTTTATGCATTTCAAATTTTAAGTTTGGTATGAATTTTTAATATTAATTTTGAATTTTATATTTAAGTTGTGTGAATTTAAAAACAAAAATTTACTTTATCTCATTAAGTTAAGAATATGATTTTTAAAATTTGTTGTAAGTTGAAGACTAGGTCTTTGAACCGAAATTGCTTTGCCCGAGGGAGGGAAGAGAACTTTTATTATCATTATTTTTAATCTTTTTGATTTAAAGTATGCCAAAAACATTAAAAAACCCAAAAATCTTAGCTTTTAAAAAAATCGCTACAAAAAGACAAATTTTAAAATTTTGTCGAGAGACGGACTAGGACATCGATCCGAAACGACCTCGTCCTAAATAACAAGGGAAACAAAATTTTAAAATTAAATACTTAATTGTTTTATAAGTTAAAGATTATAAAAAAAAAAAAAAAAAAAATAGCAAACTCCGCGACTCGCGGAGTTTGAAAGGGAAACCTCCGCGACTCGCGGAGGGACCAAAACCCAGAAAAAAAAAATAAAACGCAAAAACAGATCAGTTTACTCCCCACAAAAACACACTGCAAAAATACAGCTCGAAACTGCACCCGAAAAACACGAAAAAAAACCCCAAAAATCCCAATTTTTAACCGTTAATCACCAAATTTTTTGCTAAAATCATGTTGAGAAGGATGCTATCTAAGAATTACTCAAGAAAAACGGTAAATTTCTACACCTAAACACCATTTAATTCGAAATTTGATGTTCTTGAGCTATTTTTTTCCCAATTTGATTTTGATGCTTTTTAGTGTAATTAGACTTAAATTGTTTATGTATTATGCTTGTATAACCTAGATTGATGCTGTTTAACATGATTAGAAGCCTTAAACTTCAAATTTTGAATAATCTAGGGTTTGTGTTCTTGAGCAAATTTGGGGCTTTTTGATATAAACAGGTTATGGCCAATTTTTGTCATGAATTGTTGCTAAATTGAGTAGTGTAACATGTCTAGGTAGTTAAATGATCCAAACTTTGAGCCTAAACATGATTTTGAGAATTAAAGTGGACTTTTTCAAAGTCTAAAATTCATGAACTTGATTTTTGAAAGATAATGCCATTTGAGACCTGTTTAATTGCTAGTAATAATTATTTTGACATGTTATTTGAGTTGAATGCTTATGAACTTGGCGAACATTTTCGTATATGCTTATTTGAAAGAGTGTAGATTTGATAAAAATGTGAAAATAAGCTTAAGTTTGATATAAATTGATAATGTCATTGTAATTATTTTGATTGATGATTTTGCTGACACTAATACATATTTGGATGCACAAAATTTGTGTTTGATGTGTTTTGCAGAATGAAAGGGGTGAATCTTCATCCCAAGCCCGCAATGCTCCTGCTGAGAATTTGGAACAACAGGAGGTGGATAACTACTACAAGCAGGATGTACCTCATCCAGTCATGACCTTTTCCGATATGCATTTGGAAGAGTTGCACCCGAACCTGAGATTTGACAGACTTTGGATAGATTATCCAAAATATCAACGGGGTTTGCATACTCTTCACTCTAAGGTTGTTGAGGTACCGAGGGTTATAGAATGGGGACCCTTAGAAGCTGTAGAATTGGCCGGGCCAATTAGGGAATTACTTGTACAGAGGTATGGTAATTCTTCTTTTAATGACTGGATATGTTTATTCACCATACGCAGACCTGTATATAAAGTATGGTGTGAAGAGTTGTTATGTAGTATAGAGTTGAATGATCGGGTAGCTAGTTTAACCGATCGTTCTTTTATTAGATTTTTGTTAGGCGGTTCGATGCACCACATGTCTTTACTGGACATGGCTCAGGCTTTACGTATATATACGCCTGAGGAGTTAGCGTCTGCCGATTGTAGAGGATTGATACTAAACGGTAGAAAGATAGATGAAAATTTTGATACACACGGTGTGTGGAGTCAAATGACAAGCCATCACCGTTTCAAAGGGGGAAATTACTCTTATTTGGATATAGATAGAGCCGAATTAAGAGTGATACATAGGTTTTTAGCTAATTCGATTACACAAAGGGGTAAGAACAAAGAAAAGGTAAATGAACAAGATTTGTTTTACCATATGTGTATTCGAGACCCACAGAGCGCTGTAAGTATACCATATTGTGTGGGTTATTATTTATCAGCTATGGTTCGGGGGATGCGACCACATAGCATAATAGGAGGTGGAATTTTTATTACTTTGATTGGTGAATATCTCGGTGTGGATATAAGTCGGGGGGGATTATTAGTAGAAGAACCGGAACCCCGCGACACTATAGGTTTAAATGTATACCATGGTGCGAAAGTTTTGAAGAGGAGAAATAACGCCGCAGTACGATACCATAGTAGACATCCACAGGTGGAGAGAAACCAGCAGCAAGGTAATGTAGGAGGGGGGAATGAGATGCAAGAAATGCATAGGTTTATAGCTTCTCAGGAATACGAAAATGCTAGACAGAGAGCATTTGAAGATTGGCAAGTTCATCAGAACCAGATCATAGCTCATTGCCAACATATAGGTAGAAACTATATTCCTACACCGAAACCCGTCTTCCCTCCTTGGTCTATAGAGATGCAGCCACCATATCCTACGTATGACCCTGTCGAAGCATTCTATAGCACTTATGGTTATGCCTGGAACCCCTATTGGTACCAATATCATCCTTAGTTTACTTATTATTTTTTTTATTATTTTGTAATTTGTAATTATTGATACATTTAATATTTTTGTTAATATTGTAATCATTTTTATAATTATCTAACTTTTATTCTTAAACTTTAATAATCTTTGAATGTGGGGTAATATACCAAACTTTAAAAATATGTATATATGTTTGCAGTTTATCTTATGTACACAACAGGGTAAAACAACGCATTTTCAAAGACTGGCATTAAGTTCAGCAAAAACAACTAATTTTGACGACAAGATGCAAAATATATGTGAAATAACAACAAGACGGAATGAACAAATGATGTGCACCATTTATCATTCAGCAAACAAACGCCAATATATTTGGAAACTTTGGTAAAAATTTAATCATTTTCACACAAATCACCCTCAATAATTTAAATTGTTACTGATTTCTTGCAAATGAGGGCATTGCAAGATCTTAAGTGTGGGAAGGGGTTAAATTCTTTCGGATTTTAAAATTTTTATATTAAACACTTGGTTACCATTAAAAATACTAGTAAAGCAGTAGTTGTATTAGAATCTAGTGCTCTCTGATAAAAAAGAACAGCCCTAGTCTTATATACTGACTACCCAATTCTAGTAAAATTTTTCAAAATTTTCAATTAAATGAATTCAAAATCATGTTTATACATATTTATGAACGATAAAACTAGGTTTTAACACCGAAATTATTGTTACCTCGGAAAGGACATAAATTGAGAAACAAACTAAAATGTTAAAATTCATTTAAAATGGAATAGAGGACGATAAAAAGGAAAATAAAAGCCAAGTGTGGGAAAATTTACCAAGTTATCTTAAACATATGTCACATATATCTGTAACAAATAACTGAAAATACTTTTGCTTTGGACTAAACTAAACTGTTTTACCCGATGAAAGAAAAGAAAAGATGGATCTACACGATGAATCAATTCCATCACTAAAAGGAAGTAAAGTCTTCCGAAAAAGACACGCGCTTCTTGATTTAGGTCATGAAGTTGTCGTCCAGACCAGCTGTAGGTTGACGAAAAATCTAGAAAAGTCATCACTAAAATCAGCAGGAAATCCACGGACCTCAGCATTAAACAGGGTCGCCATGTGGTCAGATTTATCCTAACCATGAGAAGGATTTATCTCGTACAATGGGGGGCACCATGCAAATTAGCTGGATAAGACTAATGAATCAGATCCCCAGAAAGGATAATCTCCTTAAAGATTAAAAATCAGCTTTTAAGACTGATATTACTCAATCCTAGAGATTGACCTTAAAGATTGAGAATTACAAACTCATGGAATTCGATGATATCTAAACTCGAGCTTAAACGAGAAAATATTTTGATCAAAAATTACAAACCGATTTGTTTTCTGAAAACCCTATTTTCAATGCGTTCATTACCATTGAACGTAAAATCCTAGGAATTCACCTGGAATTCATTAGGTCACCTGAACTAAATCGGGTGTCAACCGTAAGAACGGTGGTTGCATAGTGGTCAAAGACAGGACCTTGTGCCATACCGAAAAATTATAAGGGTGAGCTTTACTATTGCTCCTACCAAGGATAGTAATTGCGTCCGACACGTTATAGACCATAATCAAAAGCATGTCACGGGACATTGCCTTAAACAGTTGCTTGTTCAACGCTTTCCTTTCAACCGGACGGTAGTTTACCGAAAGGTAATATACGGGACAAGTAAACTGGACGTGTTGCTTTCCAAATACAAGGTTAGCAAGTGGGTGACACAAAACCGCAAGTTTTGAGCTAAAATTTTCAAATCTGAAACCCACCAAACCCACAAAAATATTTTGCAAACACCGGTAAAGGGTTATTCCGGAAAACTTATCTAGGGTAAAAACTAGATTTAATTTTCAAAAGATCAAATGTTTTCATAAAGATCCAATTTCCTTAATGGATCTAAATTTTTATAGTCATGTGGGACTGTAAACCATATCGTTACTACCATTGTTTATACCGCCGTATAGAAATCACTGATGTACAAAGTGTGAAGAATAAAGAAGTGATTCTAGTATTTCAAGACGATATTGCTTGAGGACAAGCAACGCTCAAGTGTGGGAATATTTGATAATGCTAAAAACGAACATATATTTCATAGCATTATTCCTCAAGAAAGACAAGCTTTTAGTTGCAATTGTTCTATTTACAAGTGATATTCGTTTGTATAATAAAAGGTGAAGACAAAAGACAGATTCGACGAATTGAAGACGCAAACGACCAAAAAGCTCAAAAGTACAAAAGACAATCAAAAAGGTTCCAATTATTGATAAGAAACGTCTCGAAATTACAAGAGTACAAGATTCAAAACGCAAAGTACAAAATATAAAATTGTACGCAAGGACGTTCGAAAATCCGGAACCGGGACCAGAGTCAACTCTCAACGCTCATCGCAACGGACTAAATTACAAGTTAACTATGTATATAAATATAATATAATATAATATATAATTAATTATATTAATTATATATATTATATATATATATATATATTAAAAACCGTCGGCAGAGAAACTCCAAGGGTGTGAGCTGTAAATTCATCCTCCGCGACTCGCGGAGTTTGAAGAGGCTTTTGCCGCGAGTCGCGGAGCCCCAAATTTCAACTCTGCCTATAAAGCAAACCGAATTCTGATCAAAATATTATCATCTTTTCTTCCTCATTCATACGTAAAACTTATATATATATATATAATTTATATTTTAATTTTAATTTTAATTCTAATAATAAGGGTATGTTAGCGAATGTTGTAAGGGTATAAGTCGAAATTCTGTCCGTGTAACGCTACGCTATTTTTAATCATTGTAAGTTATGTTCAACCTTTTTATATTAATGTCTCGTAGCTAAGTTATTATTATGCTTATTTAAAACGAAGTAATCATGATGTTGGGCTAATTACTAAAATTGGGTAATTGGGCTTTGTACCATAATTGGGGTTTGGACAAAAGAACGACACTTGTGGAAATTAGACTATGGGCTATTAATGGGCTTTATATTTGTTTAACTAAATGAAAGTTTGTTAATGTTAATATAAAGATTTACAATTGGGCGTCCCTATAAATTACCATATACACTCGATCGGACACGATGGGCAGGGTATTTATATGTACGAATAATCGTTCATTTAACCGGACACGGGAATGGATTAATAGCCACTAGAATAATCAAAACAGGGGTGAAATTACATTCAAGGGTAATTGGTGTAATTGTTAACAAAGTGGTAAAACCTTGGTTTACACGCAGTCGATAACCTGGTGTATTCATTAAACAAAGTATTAAAACCTTGTTACAATTCGAATCCCCAATTAGTTGGAATATTTAACTTCGGGTATAATAATAATTTGATGAGGACACTCGCACTTTATATTTATGACTGATGGACTGTTATGGACAAAAACCAGACGGACATATTGAATAATCCAGGACAAAGGACAATTAACCCATGGGCATAAAACTAAAATCAACACGTCAAACATCATGATTACGGAAGTTTAAATAAGCATAATTCTTTTATTTCATATTTAATTTCCTTTATTTTATATTTAATTACACTTCTAATTATCGCACTTTTATTTATTTTATTTTATCGCACTTTTAATTATCGTACTTTTTAATTATCGCAAGTTTATTTTATCGCACTTTTATTATTCGCAATTTCATTATCATTATTTACTTTACGCTTTAATTTAAGTCTTGTATTTATTTTATATTTTACATTAGGTTTTAACTGCGACTAAAGTTTTAAAATCGACAAACCGGTCATTAAACGGTAAAAACCCCCCTTTATAATAATAATATTACTTATATATATGTTTGTATTTTTATAAAAGTAAACTAATATAGCGTTGAGCTTTGTTTAAAGATTTTCCTGTGGAACGAACCGGACTTACTAAAAACTACACTACTGTACGATTAGGTACACTGCCTATAAGTGTTGTAGCAAGGTTTAAGTATATCCATTCTATAAATAAATAAATATCTTGTGTAAAATTGTATCGTATTTAATAGTGTTTTCTGCTAAAATTAATAACTATTTTATATACTACCCCGCTGCACATCAATAGTCCGATGGAAGTTGACAACGAAGTTAATCACAATTTTAATACCACAGCTAACTAAGTGTAGGGAGAATCAAGTCTTTAAAGGATAATATGTATTTTTGTTAGAGTTAGATTTTCTGTTTTCATGTAGTTCTCGAAAATGGAACCCGAATGGTCTTTCCCTAGCAGACCCTAAAGAACTAGTCTTCTCCCCCCATTCTGATTTTTTTTTTTTTTAGGTTTTTACGAAATGAAGACTTCCTGTGAACTAAACCATGGTCTAATGCTACACGCTTTGATTACTAAACGTAATAATGACACACTTCCGAGTGAACTGGTATCAGTAATCAGAGAAAAATTGGACGGAGTAAGAAAAGAATCCGGATGCGAAAATAATAAGTTACAATTTGGTAAAGGAAAATCAAAATCCGCAGCGAAAAGAAGAGCACGGCACCTTGAAAGATGTCACAAATGCGGAAAATGGTCACACGAAGGTAAATGTTCAAATAATCAAACCTATTCAAACACCGAATTTGTTACTTTATGCGGAGATGGACCGTTTATATGTTTAGAAGAAAAAAACATTAAATGCTCGAGGTTACGCCTATGTAGCCATGGAAAACCAATTAGTCCGACTATCTTATGAGTGGGCTAGAGCATATCACTAAGAAAATACCTCACAGGTAAGTCTGTACAGTTTTTATTTTTATTTTTATTTTTAACCTTTTGATAATAAACGCTAATTTGTTCGCTATAAAGTATTAAATTGGTATTCAATAAAATTAGGTCTTGCGACCGAAATTATTGATATCATACAAAAATTTATTACATCACTGCAAAATTTAACGTTTATTCTTAAGGTATAAATATCTTTAATCAATCAACTCAAAATATTTCAAAAATTCGTCATGAGTTAAATTAGGTTATGGAACCGAAATTACTTTACCGAAAAGAGGGGCGTATATTTTTGATAATATTTGATTGATTAATGTGGGATAAAAGACCAAAAAGATTTTTAATTTTATTTTTACCATGTTTTTTTTAAAATTAATATATAAATATTAATTTAATATTGTAAACTTATTTAAAATTGTAAATATTTGAAAAATTAATATAAGTTTGTATGTATAAAAACAAAAATATAATTTAAGTTTGGTGTGAATTTTTAAAATATGAATTTTTAATTTTATGCATTTTAAATTTAAGTTGTGTGAATTTAAAAACAAAAATTTACTTTATCTCATTAAGTTAAAAATATGATTTTTAAAAAATTCGTCGTAAGTTGAAGACTAGGTCGTTGAACCGAAATTGCTTTACCCGAGGGCGGGACGAGAATTTTTATTATCATTATTATTAATCTTATTAATTTAAAGTATGCCAAAAAAATTAAAAAACCCAAAAATCTTTGCTTTTAAAACCACGCTTCAAAAAGACAAATTTTAAAATTTTGTCGAGGGACGGACTAGGACATCGTTCCGAAACGCCCTCATCCTAAAAAGAAACAAAATTTTTAAAATTTAATTAATTATAAGTTTTAATTAGTAAAAGGTTTATATATATATATATATATATATATATATATATATATATATATATATATATATATATATATATATATATATATATATATATATATATATTAATGCCGTGACTCGCGGAGTTTGTAAGGTACAAACAACGCGACTCGCGGAAGTTGTAAAATCCAAAAAAAATAAAACACATCAAACAGACCAGCTCCTTCCCCATTTCCATTTTACTGCGAAAATACACACACAAACACATTCCAAATTCGCAATTTTTGGCCATTTTTCATCAAATCTTTCATAAAATCATGTTAAGAAGAATGCTATCAAGGAATTACTCAAGGAAAAATGTAAATTTCTACATCAAAACACCCTTTAATCCGAATATTTAGTGTTCTTGAGCAAATTTATACCCAATTCGATTTTGATGCTTTTTAGTGTAATTATACTTAAATTGTTTATGTATTATGCTTGTATAACCTAGATTCATGCTATTTAACATGATTAGAAGCCTTAAACTTCAAATTTTGAGTAATCTAGGGTTTGTGTTCTTGAGCAATTTGGGGCTTTTTGATATAAACTGGTTATGGCCGATTTTTGTCATGAATTATTGCTAAATTAAGTAGTGTAACATGTTTAGGTAGTTAAATGATCCAAACTTTGAGCCTAAACATGATTTTTGTGAATTAAAGTGGACTTTTTCAAGTCTAAAATTCATGAACTTGATTTTTGAGAGATAATGCCATTTGAAACTTGTTTAATTGCTAATAATGATTATTTTGACATGTTATTTGAGTTGAATGCTTATGAACTTGGCGTACATTTTCGTATATGCTTATTTGAAAAAGTGTAGATTTGATAAAAATATGAAAATGAGCATAAGTTTGATATAAATTGAACATGTCATTGTAATTATTTTGATTGATGATTTTGCTGACACTAATGCATATTTGGATGCACAAAAATTGTGTTTGATGTATTTTGCAGACTGAAAGGGGTGAATCTTCATCCCAAGCTCGCATAGCTCCTTGATAGGTCAGATCATGTTGAGATTGAGAGAAATGATAAGATAAAGAGAGATTTGGTATGTAAGCATGAGACTCGGTATTAGAGAGAATTGGTACAATTACATTCCACAGCTTCTAAAACTCAGTTACAATGTAATGGCTATCTAATTAGGACTACTTAGGTTCCTTATATAGCCCTCTTCTAAGGAACCTTCAATTAAGCTTATTTCACATTAACACTACACAACTTCGGGGTCCTAACAATCTCCCCCTTAGTGTTAAATGTGAACTTTACAACATAATCCTATTTTGTAATCTTGAGAGGTCCAAACGTTAGTTTCCATCGTGTGCCATCTGGTTTTGAAACTTCTACTTGATTTTCTAAAATTTGCTTAGAAGGTTTCCAGACACCCCACGCTTTTCTTGGATCTCCCTCATATAATGGATATTCATCCATTTCCTTGAAATATCTTCTCTTTCTCTGTCCACGAAGTATCTCAAACTGTCTTGTACGAACTCGGAGTTTCAGACGATCTCTTATATGCTTTATGAATTCTCCAAGACCCATTATCATGTCAATGTCATGGAACTTGCTTTGATGAATCTTAAGATACTTCAGTGCAGCCTTAAGTATTCCATCTGAATATTTGTTTAGCTCTTCAGTACGAATGAACACCTTTTCTTTTTGAGAATTTACAAAAACAAACCCTTCGGGTTCGAATTGCATTTGAAACATCCTCATATCCTTCAGTCCCTCTGTAAATTAATTCGGACACATAATTTGAATCTTTTTCCTTTTTGCTTCGAGACCTATTTGAAAGTCTTCACGTCTCATCAGTTCAATTGTCTCCATCATGTATCTTTTCACAGCTTCCAAAGCTTGAGCCTTAGCAAAAGGTTGTATGGTGATGATACTTAGGTAGTTGTAGATGTGAATGATGTCAAGCATATCTAGATTATGAAAATCTGTTTCAGTGAACTTGTACTCTTTCTCATCTTCTCTGATAATGTGGAACTGACTGATGACGTCTTTCTTTTCGCTTATCTCTACTCCGACTCGAGTAATATTCAACACTTCTGAAATACGATATTTTCTTTGAAGCCAAAAATTATCTTCATCTTTGTTGATATGTTTCCTCCACATAAACTCATACCAATTCCTTTCACTTGCTGGAAGCAATCGTGAACCTATATAAGTAAACCTTTTACTCCTTGGTAATTCATTGATGCGGAAGATCTTGTAAGCATTTTCTTCGATGAATGTGTTTCGTAATGTTATAAAATCATGTTCTACTCTCAACAATAATCTTTGCTCCTGATTCTTAAAGAATATTCCATGATTGTATTTGAATCTGGAATTCACTGTTTCACTTGATGTAGATGTACCAGAAGTTGATCTTTCATTAGCATTTGTTGGATTTGAACTCGATGAGGGTGTTGAATTTGATGAATGACCAGTAGGATTTGTTGCATCATTATTTGGAACATCATCATCTTCAACATGATCAAAGATCTCATCTTCATTTGGATTAACATAAAGATTGTCTTCATCGTCATCAGAAGAATCCATTTCATCATCACTTTCTATTACTGGTTCAGGATTCTCTTCATCTACAATCTCTACATCTTCCGGAATTGAAGATACTGATGATAACTTGCTTAGAATGACAAATCCATCTTCATCCGTCTCTTCAAGATAGAAATCACTCAAGTTTAAATCCTCATCTACCAGTCCACTATCAGCCTCATTATGAACAATTGGAATTATAACTTGCTCAGGCTCCTTATCATCAATTTCATCATGTGTAGTAACCATTTCTGATTCCATCTAAACTTGTTGAGCTTGTGAAGCTGATGAAGACCTTACACCACCACCCTTAGTTGAAATATTTACCGTTAGATATTCTCCATCTACTCCTATCTCCCCCTCATGGCTATTCTGAGGATCAGAATCGTCATGTTCATCATCACGGTGAGGACTCAACGGAGAAGAGCAGGAATTAAGTGGATAGCGAACACGAGCACGAAACAATGCTTGAAGCGAAGTGCGTTAAAGAACATCTAGATTGACTATAGAAAACATACGACTAAAATATTCTTGCTCCAAAACATCATAGAAATGTGGTAAACGAGAAGGTGATGGTGGAAAAGTAACAATAGGAACACCAGCAGCAGCAACTGTTGAAGGCGATGTTGGTGGAAGTTATTGAGTTGCCGTGAGGGCAGGTAAGGATGATTGTGCGGTATTATTCTTATATGTAGGGCTATACATACTACTAGTCAGATTCATGATATCCCCTTCTGATGGAGGTTGGGTAACAACCGGAGTTGTCACCGGCGAAGTTTCTTTCGAAGCATCCGCCTCCATGACTTTGGTCTCATGGGACTCTGACAAAGTAGCAGGACTACCTGTCGGTTTAGTTCTCGCAGAGATATTGTTATCCCTGACTCCTGAAATCATTGATATACCATGAGGTGGCACATCTCTTTCAGTTAAAGACTCTTCCTCCAGACCCTGAGATTCAGAATCCGGAAGAGAAGTGGTTTGAACCAATGGATCACTTTCATGAACCAAGGGAACAGTCTGCTGGAAGTCTGATAAATATCCCGAAGGATTGTCATGTTGACTCGTTTCCATGGGACGCGGCAGATCTTCCTCATCAAGATAAGCCGGACCTCGAGACCCTGTTGTACGTTGAGGTACAGGAGGATTTCCAGCCGATACGCAGGGTGCCTTTTCAAGATTTTTCGGCTCCCCTTCGGCCGTTCTGGACTTCAATGATTGAGTTTCCTCAATCGATTGAGTCAACGCAGACTTTACTGCAGAGGAAGACTTTACTTCCTTAGATGCCGATGCATCTTGCTTTGTAGGATTTATTATTAAGTCCTGTTTAGATTGGATGGGCTTAGTGGTCTTTTTACCATCCGTGCGTTTAGATCTCTTGCCTACCAAAGCTTGCGCTTCATTTAGCGTAGGGCTTACTGTTATTCTTGGATGTGATACGGAGATAGGTGAGGGTGACCTAATTGGCTCTTGGTCTTGATCCGTATCACCAATGGTTGGAGTAACTGTTTGGCGAACGATGGGTGTCAAAGTCCTAGATCTAGTTACTCGTTGGGTTGGCGGAGTCTGAATCATCTCATCAGGCATGTATCGAGTTCTCTTAGGAGAATGTTCAGGAGATAATTCAGATGCTGTTGCTGAAGTGTCACTGCTTACTTCGGGTGTTGTAGAAAGGGTTGGTTCAATCCTAGTTGGACTAGGTTCCCTGATCCTCACGGGTTGAGCTTGGTGTGCTACCCTAGATCGTTTGAGGTTCACCCTAAGTGGAGGATTAGCTGGCCCGGGTGGTTGAACTACAAGTTCCTCTACAACCTCTGGGGCTGGAACCATGGCAGGTTCAACTTGTTCTTGTTGTACCGGGTTCAGAAGAGGTATTCCTACAGCCTGAAAATAAGAACGCATACGAGCGTCTTGTGGTTCAGCTAGCCTCACTATCCAATTTGGAATTGGCGCAGTGAATTGATTATCAGACACCATAGGGGTGTTCATCTTCAGCTCTCCAAACCTTTTCATCTGTAATCCATGTGTACCTGGTACAAATATATTTGCATTTCTGCAAGCATTTATAGCATCATGGATAAAGATACAGAAAAACCTTTCGCAAGGGATGTATGAACCCCTTGGCTTATCAACTTGAGCTTGAACCAGATCCCATAAAAGCTCAGCATAGTCAGGAGCCTCTACTCTTATGAAAGAGTAGAATACTTTCAGCATTGGCACAGCCAAAGCTATCAGATCCACTCCTTGTCATCAGCAAGCATCTGTTGATGATTGAGAAGATCACATACCACCTTAAGTGCAGATATTTCTTCTGAAACTTAGCTGGTGGAACGTTGGTAGCTCCAACATAACCAAGATCAAAGACAGAAGTCATCATTTGCTGAGTAGCAGGAAAAGCAGGAGCATTCTGTACAAGAGGAAGTCTGAAGACCCTCCTGAAATCAGCTTTAGTGAAACTCCTCCTCCCTTGAACTCCTCTTAGTTGAAATTCAAAACGAGCTTGTGTTCCCTCTGGATTTTCAGTAGTAGGTTGTGTAGCTTCCACAAACCTAATTGTTCTATTAAGTAACTCCGGATCTGTTACAGCTACACTGGCAGTAGTATTGAGAGCAGGCCACAGTGTGTGCCTCTCTAGAATTGTTGTCCAGTAGTTGCAGGGTATGCTGGTTTCAGAGTTGATGAAGTGATTGTTCGCCATTTAGCTGTATAAATAAGAAATAGAAGACCACAAGATATTTAACAAAAAACATATATCTCTATTCTTATTTGCCTTTGAAATCCTTTTTATATTTTTAAATTTTAAGATTTTTATGATTTTTCAAGAATATAAAAGTCTTTTATTCTCAAATATGAACAAATAATTGACAACCACGATATTCATATGATATTCATCTTAGTACAAAATCATCATGCAAAGTCAATTATATAACACAAGGACTCAGAACAACACTTAGTCAATTTTTAAACACATTTCAAGCAGATTCGGTAGTTATGAAAACTTGAGATTCTGTAACCAAATAAGCTTGAGTTTTCATATCAGAAAGATATAGAATAAACATGTTAAGTGTTTGAAGATAAAAATCAGAAATTTTCAAGGTACCAAATTTCAGACTCGGTATCAAGAAAGAAAACCAGATTCGGTATCTTCAACAATTAACAGAAAGTCACTCAAACATGCATATTCTATCATATATCAAGTAATATCACAACCATGATCAATTAACCATTCAATTACAAGTATATTAACATGTTAATTGTATGAACAAACTCGGTATCAGGATAAGAACACATTCGGTAGATACAGAATTCATCAAATAAGTAATTAAACATGTAATCAGACTCGGTCAAATAATAGATCAGTCAATTTAACTCAGATTAGACAAGATTTCATGTTGATTTTTCAAATCAATTGAGTTTAATCAAAGATTAATTGAAATCGACTCAGACTCGGTATAATCAACAAGATTTCAAAAATTAAAAGTCATAATCCAGTTATTTTGATCTTTTCTGGTTGATAAAAACTTAATTATCTCAGATCTACAATTATATATCTTAAACATTGATTAAAATGAACAATTACCAAGAATTTGAAGAAATAGAATGACGGACTCGGTAGAATTAGGCAGATTCGGTATAATCAACAGACTCGGTAGGTGATTAATAACAGTAAGAGAGTAATGTTTGACTTTGACTCTCCTTTTATAGATACCGAAAGTAAAATACCGAATGGGCTTTACAGAATGGGCCTAAAATACCGAATACAGTCCAATTTTTCAAAACTTTAACAATTTAACTCCAAATTTTGACAAATTGATTTTTCCTCTTGAAATCCATTTCAATCTTTTCATGAAAAACAATTCTGAGATAATTTCTGAAAACTTTAAACTTACCGAATGTGTACTGTTGGTTTTCAGATTCGGTAAAATGCTAAAAATAGCATTTATTCAGTAAAATTTAAATATTTTTGGATTTTATCTTTTCCAATTTTTATGAATTTTTCAAAATAAGATTTGTACTTAAAAGAACTTTGAATTTTATACAAAATACAAATCTTCAGCGATACCAATTGTTGACACGGGTTGCATACTGAGATGTATACAAGCCATAGTGAATTATTTCAGATAAAAACAAAGAAATTTTGAATTCACTTTTGAAAAACAATATTTTTGAATTATTTTCTCATATTCTCCCGTTTTCTCCCCCTCAAAATGTGATATACAAGAAAGTAAATCAACATTTTGATTATATTCCCAAGAAAATGAATTAACTCCCCCTTGAAATAGGATATCAATGAGTTACCTCCCCCTTGCGTAACCATTGAACAAATATATCTAGGAAGTTATCATTAATCTAAAGGCAGTCCCTTAAAAAAAATTTATCTAAAGCACTGAAACTTAGTGGCTCCCCCTAGAAAGTATCTACTCCCCCTAAACACAAGATCTCAAAAATAAGTTCCAACAGATCTAAGGAATATCAAGCACTATACTCTACCATGCCAATCTCTTTGATCAAGAAATTTAGCCTAAGTTCATCTAAAGGTTTAGTGAACATGTCAGCTAATTGCACTTTAGTAGGCACAAAGTATAACTCTATATCCCCTTTCTCTACATGGTCCTTAATGAAATGATAATGAATATCTATGTGTTTAGTTTTAGAATGCTGAACCGGGTTGCTTGTTATTGCAATAGCACTTTGTGAATCACAATAGATCGGGGTCTTAGAAATCTTAAAGCCATAGTCCAAGAGTTGAGTTTGCATCCACAAAACTTGTGAACAACAGTGAGCAGCAGCAATGTACTCAGACTCAGCTGTTGATAAAGACACACAGTTCTGCTTTTTGGATGACCAACCAACTAGTCTATTCCCCAACATCTGAATTGATCCAGATATGCTCTTTCTATCAACATGGCAACCACCATGATCCGCATCAGTATAAGTAGTGAGATTGAAATCGGATCCATGAGGATACCAGATCTCAAGGTTAGGTGTACCTTTAAGGTATTGAAAAATCCTAACAACCGCTTTGGAGTGAGATTTCTTAGGGTTGGACTGAAAGCGGGCACAGACAGTTACGGCAAGAGTAATGTCTGGTCGACTCGCAGTCAGATACATTAAAGAACCAACCATACTTCGATAAAGCGTAATATCAAAGGGTTTCCCATTAGTATCAGCATCCAGTAAAGTCCTCATTGGGGTTGTCATTGGTTTTAAAGCAGTCATTTTAAAACGTTTTAGCATATCATTGATATACTTTGTTTGACTGATAAAAATCCCGTTTGGTAATTGTTTTACTTGTAACCCCAAGAAGAAAGTTAACTGTTCAAGCATGCTCATTTCGAATTTGCTGGCCATAAGGTCACCAAATTCTTTGCATAAGGCCGGGGACGTGGAACCAAAAATAATATCATCAACGTAAATTTGAACCAAGAGAATGTGACCATGGTTTTTACGAATGAATAACGTTGTATCAATCGTTCCATGAGAGAAGCCATTGTCCAGCAAATACTTTGTTAAAGTCTCGTACCATGCACGCGGTGCTTGCTTCAGACCGTATAAAGCTTTCTCCAAGTAGTAAACGTGGTTTGGATGAATGGGATCGACAAAGCCTTCTGGTTGATCAACATAGACTTCCTCTTGAAGATAACCATTCAAAAAAACAGTTTTGACATCCATTTGAAACACCGTGAACTTCATATGAGAAGCAAATGCAAGGAAAAGACGAATTGCCTCAATCCTAGCAACCAAAGCAAACGTTTCGTCATAATCAATGCCCTCTTATTGTCGATATCCTTTGTCTACAAGACGTGCCTTATTTCGAACCACAATTCCATCAGAATCCTTCTTGTTCTTGAAAATCCACTTAACCCCTATTGGTCGTTGACCCGTTGGTCTTGGAACTAATCACCATACTTTCAATCGTTCAAATTGATTGATCTCTTCTTGCATTGCAACTACCCAGTATGGATCTAGTAAAGCTTGAGCAACCGTTGTTGGTTCAATCTTACTAAGAAAGGCTGTGAATAGACAAATATTCTGAGTAGCCCTTCGAGTTGAAACTAGAGCAGAGGTGTCACCAGTAATAAGATCTATTGGATGACTTTTAGTCCATCGGGTGTGTGGAAGAGATTATACATCAATTGTATCCATCGGAACATCAACTGTTGTTGACGTTGAGCCTTGATCTGCTTGATCTGATGTAACAGTATCTAATGGATTCAATAGAATATCTGGAGAAACAGCTGGAGTTGTATCAAATGATGAATCTTGATCTTGTTCAAGATTATCAATAACAGGAGGTTGGAGGGAGGATGAAGAAGCAACAGGTGAATCAGTTGGTGTTGAATCTTCATCAAAAGACTTTGAAGAGTCTCCACAGTAGTTGACTTTGATGGTGTAACCGGTACGGCTTGAACATTTGAATCCCGTTGAGGAGTATAAAGACTATCAAACAAGATATCCAGTTCCTCTGATGTAACCGTAGGAACACCCTTCTTTGATAAAATTGAGTTTTGTGCGGAAGAAGTAGTAGCCAGGTTAGGATCGGGTTTTGAACTGAGTTGTTCAAAAGCCATTCCCGAAAATTCAGCGAACTTGACGTTAATGCTCTCTTTAATCATCTTTGTCCGCTTATGATAAACACGATAAGCAACTTTGTTCGAGGAATAACCAAGAAATATGGCCTGATCGCCATGAGGATCAAACTTTCTGGGGCTGTCAAAATCATTAAGCACATAGCATATACAACCAAAAACACGGAAATATTTGACATTCGGGCGTCTACCATATAATAACTCATATGGAGTTTTATCAAAACGTTTGTTTACAATACAACGATTTTGGGTATAGCATGCAGTTGAAATGGCCTCCCCCCACATTTTTGGAGGTAATTTGGAGTATGCAAGCATCGTTCGTGCTGCTTCGCACAACTTACGATTACGTCGTTCGACTACTCCATTTTGTTGGGGGGTCCGAGCAGCAGAGAACTGATGTTCAATGCCTTGGTCTTTCAAATAACTATCAAGTGGGTCATTCTTAAATTCCGTCCCATTATCAGTTCTGATGCTCTTAACATGTTTGTTAAAAGAGTGTTGAATCTTTTTAATGAATTCAATGATAATGGCGGGGGTTTCTGACTTAGTTCGCAAAAGAAAAATCCATGTAAACCGGGTATAGTCATCAACAATGACAAGCACATGTTTCTTGCCACCGAGGCTAGAAATACGCATGGGTCCACATAAGTCCATATGCAATAATTGCAAAGACGATGAAGTACTGGGGTTTTGCTTAAGCGGATGATTAGTCCGTTTCAGCTTACCCATCGCACATGATGGATACACATGATGCTTATCATATTGAAAGGTTGGAATACCATCAACTAAATCTTTAGAGACTAATATATTGATACCCTTGTAATTCAGGTGTGACATCCGATGATTCCATAACCATGAATTTTCTTTGGTAGAACGAGTGGCCAAACACATGGTTGCATGTGATGGTGCATCATTGAGGTCAATAGTATATAGTGAAGCACAACGTTTACCAACAAGAAGATCATTCCCTTCGGTGGATTGCACCGAGCATTGTCGACGTTTAAACAAAACTTTGAGATCTCCATCGTAGAATTGGCTCACACTAAATAAACTGCACCCCAAACCCTCAACATATGAAACCCGTTTGATTGTTATGCCATTTTGCACAAAATCTTCGTAACCCGTTATTGTTGCAATCTCATCATTTCCGAATGTAACCATTCCTAGGAATTTGTCAATGAAGTTGACAAGCAAGGATTTATCGCCCGTCATGTGTCGAGAACAACCGGAATCGATATACCAAACACAGATGTCGAAACCCTGTAAATGTAAATTCTATAGAGTTTAGGTACCCAAAGTTTCTTGGGTCCTTTTCGGTTAGTACCAGCAATAAACTTTTGATTAACAACAAACTTTGGATCAATGATGAAATAATCACGTAAAGCATCATGTAGTTTAGACAATAAAGCATCATTTAAAACCACATTACATGAAGCATCATACGCAATATCAATCTTTACATCATTATCAGAAGTCTTAACACACAATTTATTCCAAGTAGATGTTTTGTTCACAGACGAAAATTGAAAAACATGAGATGATTTCCTAGGTCGACTAGCAGATTGCTTTGGTTTGGTTGCTACTTTCTTAGTCGTGGACTTAGGAACCCATACAGATTTGTAATTCAAGTTTGGATTATGACCTGTGACACGAGAAACACCTTTGTTAGTTAGACGTCCAAACTTTTCAGTTGACACATGAGATGACTGATTTTGCAGAATTTCCAATTTGATTGTACGTTCTTTTGCATCATACTCACTTAAATCAGGTTTAGAACTTGTGTGTGTTGTGGACTTAACAGATTTCTTTAAAAGACTCGCTTTTGAAGTTTTTGTCATAGGAATCATAGGAATCTTTTCAGTTAACACAGAACCATTTGGAGAATGAACCTTTTTAACAATATACTGAGTTGTAGAAATAACTTTCAAACCATGATTGCCAAATTGAGAACGTAGAGGATTTTTAAGAATAGTAATGGGTTTTACATCCTTAGATGTTGTTGTTCCCTTCCCCTTCTTAGTAATCCCACCAGTACATTCAAGCACATTGGTTGCAACATTAGACATTTGCTTAAGTGTGTTAGCCTGTTTCATTTGAATTATCTTTTGTTTTAAGCTTTTAATCTCAAGACATAATTCTTCAGCAGAAACTATCACTTCACCCTCCTTAAAAGCATAAGTACATTCTTTCTTAGGCAGTGAAGGCAATTTATCACACAAAGCAAGCATTTGTTCTAATGATTGGCACTTAAGTTGCAAGTCAATATTCTCCTGTTCAAGTTGAGCTACTATACGATTCAAATTACGTACAGCAGGCAAATGCAAGTAATAATCATGCAAAGGATCAAGTTGACTTTCAAAATCTATCAAAGGTTCAATGTTCGGTTCATCCTGAGGTTCTACTTTTTCATCTAAAGAATTTTGACCTAGAGAATCTGTCTCAAAGAAGACAGTTAGTTCATGTGCTAGGTCTTCACGGAAAACGTCATCTGGACATGCAGGTAAAGTTGGTAGAATTGGTTTCACATCAAAAATTGGTTCATCAAACACCTCATCTATTGCAGTAATGCTAGAACTAGGTTTGTTAAACACTTCATTCTCAAGCATTAAAATGTATTTCTCTAGCATGAGTGTTGGGATATAAACCAGTCTACCCTTAGGCACATAATCTTCACGTTGCATGTTTTTTCAGTTTTAACAAGATTTTTCAAGAAATCGGGATTCGATTTACCTATCTTAGCATTGATTTTTTCATACATTAAGCTAATTTGATGGTATTTCCTAGATTTACGATTTACAATAATATCATCAAAATCAGCATCAGAAGCATGTACAAAATGCGATGGTAAACCGGCTTGAAAATAATCAGAATGATATAATCCTGGAATCTTTTTGGAAGCATCTTCCAAAATTTTCGGATCTTCGTAACCCAACCCCCACTTTTCACCATGAATCGTTTTTGGTCTATTCATGAAAATCGTTTGTTTTGAAAGTTCCATATCCATGATAGCTTTTGATTGCTCTGTTCGATAGAGTTTTTCCTCATATCGAGCAAGTTGAGCTTTCATTTGAAAAGATTCTTTTGACAATAAAGAAATTTCAGTGTTCGTTTCAATTATGGTGTTTTTCAATTGAACGATTTTCTTGTTTAGTTTTGAAAGTGTGGGTTCATGTTGGTTTTTCAAATCAGAAAGATCCTTTTTCTAAAAATTGAACTTTTTCTGCAAGTCGTTCTGATTTTAAACGATAATCAGTTCTTTCAACTTTAATTGGATGAATTGTCTTTTTTAGATCTTCCAACTCAGTTTCCGTAGAGTTGAGTTGGAGAGTCAATTGTTGCACATCCGTTTGCAATTTGGATGAGGAAGGTCTGGTCTCATTCATTTTGATTTTATCTTTTAAAACTTTGTTTTCAGATTTTAAGCCTTTGACTTCTTTTGACATTGAGACCAGATTCTTCATCAAGTCATTTTGCATTTTTATAAAATCAGGTGAGATTTTAGTTGATTGTACCTCATCATCATCAGATGTTGAGTCAGAATTCTCCATTGCTTCCTTAGCTTTGATGAGCTTTATCACCTTGCAAACATTTGCATGTTCCACCTCTAAATCTGAATCGTCAGTCCAGTTAAACCAAGTATCATCAACCGGTTTTAGCTCTCCCCCAGTTTCCACAATCTTAGCCATCAACATTTTCTTCTTGTAGTAAGCTGCGTCCTTCTTCTTAGGCATCTTGCACTCACGAGAGTAATGACCAGCTTTGCCACAATTGAAACAAATTGAATCTTCCTTCTTGGAATCATCAGCACGTTGTTGTTTAGATTGATCAGCTTTCTTGTAGTACGAGGAAGATGATGAGTTTTTGCGTTGATTGCTTGATTTGCCTTTAAACTTGTGTTTGTTCAAGGCTTTTGTGAACATGGCTACCATCTTGACTAATTCAAGGTGAGAATCATCAACATCAGAAAGATTCAAATCTTCTGAATCAGTTGATTCTTCTACAAGCACTTTCTTGGACAAGCTTTTGGAAGACGTCAACGATTTGCTCTTCTTTTTGGCAATTAGGGCAAGTGGATCTCCCGGAGAAGACTCTTTCCTTTCTTCTTGAAGTTTAGACACTTCAGGTTGGTAATGCATAAGAACTCCAACAAGCTCATGAATAGTCAACTTGTCAATCTCTTTAGTAGATCGAACAATGGTTCCATAAGGAAGCCAATCAGCATTGAGCTTTTTGAGAAACTTCATGTTGACTTCAGCATTTACTTTTATGATCTTGCACCTTTTCAACTCATTGAGAACACCATTGAAATGACGATAGGTATCCTTGAGTGGTTCATCAGTTTCCTGCTTGAAATCTTCATAGAATCCCAGAGCCTTATTCAATTTAGTAACGTCTGACATGTCATAACCTTCTTGCTATCGTTTGATCTCATCCCATATATCTTTTGCTGTTGTTGCTATCAATATTTTTAAACAATTCATACGGGATAGCTTGCATAACAATATTCTTTGCCTCTATGTCACCCTGAGCTCTCTCACGCTTATCACCAGAAAGTTCATAGACTGGAATTGGCATACCAGTATCCGGATGATAATCAACAACTGGACCATCTCTCAGAGAAGCCCAAATGTACTTTGCTTTCTCACCCTTATAGTCTATGTACTGAGTGATACGGTGAAGCCACTGAGTGTACTTTCCATCAAACAACACTGGAGGACGGGAATCTGATCCAATGATCAAAGTATCTTGAGTAGACATCTTGAAAATGAGGTAGATTCGGTAAAGATTCTGTATCACACAAATCTAAGATGAAAAATCACAACAATCTGATCAGAATGTCAGATTCTATGTCAGATTCGGTACTTTAGCAGATTCGGTACTGTAGCAGATTCGGTAAAGATTCTGTATATCAGATTCTGTAAAAGAAACTGATCAGAAATACAAGAGACACACCCAGATTCAGTATAGATTCGGTAATCACAAGAATTGTAGCCTGTAACCACTTAAAACAATGGATTAAGTGATACAGAAACTCAGATTCTGTATTTGATTCGGTAGTCAGATTCTGTATGAATTTGAAGTTCAAACTCAATTCAATCCTTTTGAATTAGATTCTATAACCTTGCTGCACAAGGAAACACGTTAGTATCACACAAAATATCAAAGATACCGAAAGTACAGAATACCGAATGTCAACTGTAGCAGTTGACAATACCGAGTCTAAGTTTAAAACTTAGAAATATGATAGAATCCTTTCTTAAATCACACCAAGTAGCTGCGTATAATCAAACCGAATGTGATAGAATCACAATCACACCACAATCTGCAACACTTAAGATGAATTTAAGTAATGAAGCAGACTCGGTATGACAGTTACGATACCGAGTGTTGATCAAATCTTCAAAACTTGATGAATTGAAGAAATTGAACCGTCAGAAATGTGATTTAACACCTCATGAACACAACTGAAACCTTAAATCTTCACAAAAATCCAGAATCAAGCTTGAATTAAGCAATACCGAGAGTTTTAGTCACAAACTCTAAAAATCAACTTGATTCTCCATAATTGAAGTTAAAAAGCTGTAATGATGATCGAAACTCTTTCAAAAATACCTAATGCACCTTCGCTGAACTTATCACAAGAATCTGAACGTCAGATTATCAAATTCGATAATACCAAATATGATTCAAAATACCGAGAGTATTCAGATTCTGTAATCTACAATCTCTGGATCGATATAGTGATGTAGAATCACTTCCTGGAAGCTCTGATACCAAATGATAGGTCAGGTCATGTTGAGATTGAGAGAAATGATAAGATAAAGAGAGATTCGGTATGTAAGCATGAGACTCGATATTAGAGAGAATCAGTACAATTACATTCCACAGCTTCTAGAACTCAGTTACAATGCAATGGCTATCTAATTAGGACTACTTAGGTTCCTTATATAGCCCTCTTCTAAGGAACCTTCAATTAAGCTTATTTCACATTAACACTATACAACTTCGGGGTCCTAACACTCCTCCTGAGAATGCAGAACAACAGGATGTTGATAACTATTACAAACAAGATATACCTCATCCAGTTATGACATTTTCAGATATGCACGTGGAAGATTTGCACCCGAACTTGAGATTAGACAGACGTTGGATAGATTATCCAAAATACCAAAGGGGCTTGCACACTCTTCATTCAAAAGCTGTTGAAGTACCTAGGGTAATAGAATGGGAACCATTAGAGGTAGTGGAATTGGCCGAGCCAATTAGAGAATTACTTACACAGAGGTATGGTAATTCTACTTTTAACGATTGGGTACATTTATTCAACATGTGTAGACCTGTATATAAAGTATGGTGTGAAGAATTATTGTGTAGTACAGAAATAAATGATCGGGTAGCTACTTTAACCGATCGGACTTTTATTAGATTTTTGTTAGGAGGTTCGATGCGCTACATGTCTCTACTAGACATGGCTCGGGCCTTACGTATATATACGCCTGAGGAGCTAGCATCTGCCGATTGTCAAGGGTTGATATTAAATGGTGGAAAGATTGATGAAAATTTTGATACGCATGGTGTATGGAGTCAAATGACTAGCCATCACCGATTTAAAGGGGGAAATTACTCTTATACGGATATAGATAGAGCTGAGTTAAGAGTAATTCACAGGTTTCTAGCAAACTCGATTACACAGCGAGGTAAAAATAAGGAAAAGGTAAATGAGCAAGATTTATTTTACCACATGTGTATTCGAGACCCACAAAGCGCTGTAAGTATACCTTATTGTGTGGGTTATTATTTATCGGCTATGGTTAGGGGGATGAGACCGTACAGTATAATAGGAGGTGGTATATTTATTACATTAATTGCTGAGTATCTCGATGTGGATATAAGTCGGGGGGGATTATTAATCGAAGAACCAGAACCCCACGATACAATTGGTTTAAATGTATATCATGGTGCTACGGTTTTGAAGAGGCGAAATAACGCCGCAGTACAATATAATGGAAGACATCCACAGGTTGAAAGAAATCAACAGCCAGGTAATGTGGGAGGGGAAATGAAATGACAGAAATGCAAAGGTTTATAGCTTCACAAGAATATGAAAATGCTAGACATCGAGCATTTGAAGATTGGTAAGTTCATCAAAACCACATCATAGCTCATTGCCAACATGTAGGTAGAAACTATATTCCTACTCCAAAGCCCGTATTTCCTCCCTGGTCTATAGAGATCCAACCACCGTATCCTACTTATAACCCAACTGAAGCATTTTATAACACATACGGTTATGCATGGAACCCCTACTGGTATCAGTATCAACCCTAGTTTATTTAGTTTTATTTATTTTATTTTTGTAATGTTACTACATTTAACACTTATGTTGATATTGTAATAGTTTTTATAATTTTCTAACTTTTATTATTAGATTTTAATAATTTTGAATGTGGGGTAATATACCAAACTTCAAAAATATGTATATATGTTTGCAGTTTATCTTATGTACACAACAGGGTAAAACAACGCATTTTCAAAGACTGGCATTAAGTTCAGCAAAAGCAACTAATTTTGACGACAAGATGAAAAATAAATGTGATGTAACAACAAGACGGAATGAACAAATGATATGCACCATTTATCATTCAGCAAACAAACGCCAATATGTTTGGAAACTTTGGTAAAATTTGATCATTTTTCTACGCTAATCACCCTCAATAATTTAAATTGTTACTGATTTCTTGCAAATGAGGGCATTGCAAGATCTTAAGTGTGGGAAGGGGTTAAATTCTTTCGGATTTTAAAATTTTTTACTTTATACACTTGGTTACCATTAGAAATACTAGTAAAGCAGTAGTTGTATTAGAATCTAGTGCTCTATGATAATAAAGAACAACCCTAGTCTTATATACTGACTATCCAATTCTAGTAAAATTTTTCAAAATTTTCAATTAAATGAATTTAAAATCATGTTTATACATATTTATGAACGATAAAACTAGGTGTTAACACCGAAATTATTGTTACCTTGGAAAGGACATAAATTGAGAAACAAACCAAAATGTTAGAATTCATTTAAAATGGAATACAGGACAATAAAAAAAAAAGAGCCAAGTGTGGGAAAATTTACCAAGTTATCTTAAACATATGTCACATTTTTCTGTAACAAATAACTGAAAATACTTTTGCTTTGGACTAAACTAAAAAGTTTTACCCGATTTACTGCAAGAAAGATGGATCTACACGATGAATCAATTTCATCATTAAAAGAAAGTAAAGTCTTCCAAAAAAGAAACACGCTTCTTGATTTAGGTCATGAAGTTGTCGCCAGACCAGCTGTAGGTTGACGAAAAATCTAGAAAAGTCATCACTAAAATCAGCAGGAAATCCACGGACCTCAGCATAAAACAGGGTCGCCAAGTGGTCGGACTTATCCTAACCATGAGAGGATCTGTCTCGTAAAATGGGGAGGACGCCGTGCAAATTAGCTTGATAAGACTAATGAATCAGATCCCCAGAAAGGATAATCTCCTTAAAGATTAAAAATCAGCTTTTAAGCCTGATATTACTAAATCCTTGAGATTGACTTTAAAGATTGAGAATTACAAACTCATGGAATTCGATGATATCTAAACTCGAGCTTGAACGAGAAAATATTTTGATCAAATTAAAACCGATTTGTTTTCTGAAAACCCATTTTCAATGCGTTCATTACCATTGAACGTAAGATCCTAGGAATTCACCTGGAATTCATTAGGTCACCTGAACCAATTCGGGTGTCAACTGTAAGAACGGTGGTTGCATAGCATGGTCAAAGACAGGACCTTGTGCCAGACCGGAAAATTATAAGGGTGAGCTTTACTATTGCTCCTACAAAGGATAGTAATTGCGTCCGACACGTTATAGACCATAATTAAAAGTATGTCAGGGGACATTGCCTTAACAGTTTCTTATTCAACGCTTTCCTTTACAACCAGACGATAGTTTACCGAAAGGTAATATACGGCGCAAGTATACTGGACGTGTTGCTTTCCTAATACAAGGTTAGCAAGTGGGTGACACAAAACCACAAGTTTTGAGCTAAAATTTTCAAATCTGAAACCCACCAAACCCACAAAAATATTTTGCAAACACCGGTGAAGGGTTATTCCGGAAAACTTATATAGGGTAAAAAACTAGATTGAATTTTCAAAAAGATCAAATGTTTTCATAAAGATCCAATTTCCTTAATGGATCTAAATTTTTATAGTCATGTGGGACTGTAAACCACATCGTTACTACCATTGTTTATACCGCCGTATAGAAATCACTGATGTACAAAGTGTGAAGAATAAAGAAGTGATTCTAGTATTTCAAGACTATATTGCTTGAGGACAAGCAACGCTCAAGTATGGGAATAATTGATAAGGCTAAAAACGAACATATATTTCATAGCATTATCCCTCAAGAAAGACAAGCTTTTAGTTGCAATTGTCCTATTTACAAGTGATATTCGTTTAAATAATAAAAGGTGAAGACTAAGGTCAGATTCGACGAATTGGAGACGCAAACGACCAAAAAGCTCAAAAGTACAAAGTACAATCAAAGTGGTTCCAATTATTGATAAGAAACGTCTCAGAATTACAAGAGTACAAGATTCAAAATGCAAAGTACAAGATATTAAATTATACGCAAGGACGTTCGAAAATCGGGAACCGGGACCAGAGTCAACTCTCAACGCTCGACGCAACGGACTAAAAATTACAAGTTAACTATGTATATAAATATAATATAATATATAATTAATTATATAAATTATATATATTATATTTATATAATAAAATGTCGGCAAACAAAGATCTAAAAGGTGTGAGCTGGATCCGATATCTCCGCGACTCGCGGAGTTCTAAGAGCAAATGGGCCGCGACTCGCGGAACCCCAAATTCTAAAAATACCTATAAAAGCTAACGCATTCTGAACGTTTTATATATCCATATATCATCTCTCTCTATATATGTAAACGTATATATATATATATATATTTATATTTTAATTTTAATTTTAATTTTAAATTCTAATAATAAGGGTATGTTAGCGAATGTTGTAAGGGTGTAAGTCGAAATTCTGTCCGTGTAACGCTACGCTATTTTTAATCATTGTAAGTTATGTTCAACCTTTTTAATTTAATGTCTCGTAGCTAAATTATTATTATGCTTATTTAAGACGAAGTAATCATGATGTTGGGCTAAAAATATTAAAATTAGGTAATTGGGCTTTGTACCATAATTGGGGTTTGGACAAAAGAACGACACTTGTGGAAATTAGACTATGGGCTATTAATGGGCTTTATATTTGTTTAACTAAATGATATTTTGTTAATTTTAATATAAAGATTTACAATTGGACGTCCCTATAAATAACCATATACACTCGATCGAACACGATGGGCGGGATATTTATATGTACGAATAATCGTTCATTTAACCGAACACGGGAATGGATTAATAGTCACTAGAATTATTAAAACAGGGGTGAAATTATATACAAGGACACTTGGTGTAATTGTTAACAAAGTATTAAAACCTTGGGTTACACGCAGTCGATATCCTGGTGTAATTATTAAACAAAGTATTAAAATATTGTTACAGTTTAAGTCCCCAATTAGCTGGAATATTTAACTTCGGGTATAAGGATAATTTGACGAGGATACTCGCACTTTATATTTATGACTGATGGACTGTTATGGACAAAAACCAGACGAACATATTGAAAAATCCAGGACAAAGGACAATTAACCCATGGGCATAAAACTAAAATCAACACATCAAACATCATGATTACGGAAGTTTAAATAAGCATAATTCTTTTATTTCATATTTAATTTCCTTTATTTTATATTTAATTGCACTTCTAATTATCGTACTTTTTATTTATTGTTATTGTATTTAATTGCACTTTTAATTATCGCAACTTTTTAATTATCGCAATTTTATTTTATCGCACTTTTATTTATCGCAATTTCATTATAGTTATTTACTTTACGCTTTAAATTAAGTCTTGTATTTATTTTTAATATTTTACGTTAGGTTTTAACTGCGACTAAAGTTTTAAAAATGGTCAAACCGATCATTAAACGGTTAAAACCCCCCTTTATAATAATAATATTACTTATTTATATATTTGTATTTTTATAAATTAAAACTAATATAGCGTTAAGCTTTGTTAAAAGATTTTCCCTGTGGAACGAACCGGACTTACTAAAAACTACACTACTGTACGATTAGGTACACTGCCTATAAGTGTTGTAGCAAGGTTTAAGTATATCCATTCTATAAATAAATAAATATCTTGTGTAAAATTGTATCGTATTTAATAGTTTTTCCTAGTAAAATATAAGCTATTTCATATACACCTCTGCGCACATCAAATACATATATTGATATTAATAAAAGTAATAATAACAATATTAACATAACAATTATATTTTAACTTGTAATAAGGTTTAATATATTAAACTTACATTTTATTAATTATGTATTACTTATTTTATATAATAACCTATTTGTATATTTTTATATTTAGATTACAATATACATATAATATTGATTATTTATAGAAGTCATATATATGTAGATTCATTTTAATAACAGCTTAATTACTTCGTATATTACTTTACATTTCCAATTCAAATGATTAAATCGTATCTTATTAATTAATATACACCTATATTTGTATTTATATACATATATATATGTATATATATATATACATATATATATGTATATATATACATATATATATATATATATACACACACACACACATACACACACACACATATATATATATATATATATATATATATATATATATATATATATATATATATATATATATATATATATATATATATATTAACAATAATTATTCGTGAATCGTCGGGAATAGTCGAATGGTCATATGAAACAGTTCAAACTTTTTGAGACTCAACATTACAGACTTTGTTTATCGTGTCGAAATCATATAAAGATTTAAGTTTAAATTTGGTCGGAAATTTCCGGGTCGTCACATATCTGGTTCTTGAAGGCAGCGTCTATCACTCGCTGATACGTTTCCCCGGCGTTTTTTAGTCCAAACGGCATCTTAGTGTAGCAAAAGATGCCATGGTCAGTGTGAAACACCGTCTTATCCGCATCTCCTTCCGCCATTTGAATCTGGTGGTACCCTTTGTACGCGTCGAGAAAGCATTTAAAGCGGTACCCAGCGAGTGACTAGACCTTCCAATCAATTTCCGGTAACGGATAGTTATCCTTTGGGCATGCTTTGTTGATGTCTTTAAAATCAACACACATGCGCCACGTCCCGTTGCCGACTCTTGCCAAGCAAAAACATCGGCATTGTTAGATAGTAGCTCGCAGAGGGCACTTTTAGTTTCTTCCGAAAGGGTGTTGCCAATCTTAATGACTTTTTCGGGAAATGCGTTATTGATTACGACACCCCCTCCTGCTTAATGGGTACCGGCTGGAAGACCGGTTGACTGACATCGGCGCAGACTTGGGCACGGTCTGAAAATAAAGTTGCTACGCCTGCCCTTGTGGGGAACTTCAACATACCGTGAACCGTAGAAGGTATGGTACTTAATTCCTGAAGCACCGTCCATCCTAGAATCACATTATACTTGGATTGGCTATGAACCACTACGAATGTTAATTGCACGGTACGGGATCGGTGGTCATCTCCTAGCGTTACGTCAATATTATCACGTCGCAGGGGCTAAGTCGTTTCACCAGTGAATCCCGCAACGGGATGCAACGGGGGCTTGACCTTATCCCTCACGTCTTGTGGTAACTCCAAAAAATAATGTTCATAGATAACGTCCACAGCGCTACCCGTATCGATATAAATACGCGATACCCGGCAGCGTCCAATTGTTGCGGTAATTGTTAACGGTAGGTCCGTTGGACAGACTTTCCAAAATGCCAGAACATGATTGGTGCGCATTCCTATTCCTCCAGTGCTTCGGCCTTCCTTACGTGACCCGAATGCCACATCTGAATCATGTGAATGTGCTTTTCAGGTGCTTTATCTTTCCCTTTCTGCCACGCGAACCTCCTGGTTGCGGATCCTCCTTTGTTCGAGGGTTTCAAGTGGTTAAACTCCCCTAATTTAAGCCTTTCGATAATGACTTTCTTCAGTTCACGGCAATCATCAACGTCGTATCCTTTGTCTTCGTGAAAGATACAATATTGCGTTTCGTCCACCGCGAAACGCAGTTTCATAGGTTTAGGTGGCGGGAAGTCTTTGCTTATCTCCTCTGTTGCCAAAATTTCCTTAGGAGTTTTGGACAACGACTTTATTAAACTTTCTTCCTCTGGTGACAGCCTCTTAGAACCGTAACGTTCGTGTGGGCGGTAGTTGTGGCGGTTGCTAGACTTATGACTGGAACGTCCGTAACCTTTGCCGCTATTACTTCTGCTACCCTTATAGCTGCTGTTCGCGTGTCCCTTACCATTGCCTTTGTCATCTTTATCATTGCGATCCGTTGTCCTGTGTTCACCAATGGCCGCGTCCACGAACTCTTCTGACCGTACGTAGTCTTTTACCATCTTTACCGCCTCAACGTATGTTTTCGATAACTTTCGCCGCATCGCTTTTACCAGGGACAAATGCCTAACCTGACAGATTGCCATGATGTACGCAGAAATTTGTTGCGACTTCGACAAGTCTGGAATTTTCTGACATTCCGGCGTGAAGCGAGAGGTGAAACCCATCAAAGACTCGCGTAACCTCATCTTGATGTTATGCGCGTCCAAATGGGTCAGCTCTGTACGTTTAAAATTCTGGAAGCGCTGCACGAACTTGGTTCTGAGGTCCATGAAGCTAGTAATACTCAACACAGGCAACTTGGCAAGCCACTCCTTTGCGCACGGACTGAAGCTGTCCCGGGAACATGTGGCATGCCGTCGCATTGTCCCAATGTTGCATCTTGACGGCGTTCTCAAACTGCTGTAGAAAGTCTTCCGGATCCGAGCTACCGTCATACATCCCTAGCGTGAGGGGGTAGTGAGGACGGCGGGCAGCGGATGGGTAGCTATTTCCCTGGTAAACTTTTACGATGTTGCGGAAACTTCGAATGAACGCTTGAAGTTGTCTCCCATCATAGCATACCAGTTATTCAGCATGTTGTCCGCCAAGCCGGGTTGCTCGACCTGAGCACTCATAGATTCTGGTGCGGCAAGAATCAAATTCTCAATTAGGTCCTTGCGTGCCTCCTCCCGAGTTTTATCGAAACTCTTACCGGTCTCCGACACTGAACGCGTAGAGATACGGGTTGTACTTTGGACATACCGGTAGGCCTTTCAGCGCCTTTGGGCATGAGTGAGGGTAAAACGAATCCTCCCTTTGCCAAGAAGCGTATGGCTTCGTCACCGTTAATATGTTTGAGATGACGTACGTTTTTATCACACCCCCAGTTAGGGCCTGGGCGAAATGTGACTTAATATCAAAATATACCAACATATTATAATAACGAGAACAATACTAAATGAGAAAGTTAAACTTTATTGAGTACGCAACGGAAAATAAAATGTCGTTACAAAGGAGTAAAGTAAATGTTTAAATGCAATAGTAATAAATGCGATAATCTCTTGATCCTATGTCCAAGTAGCATCACATAAGCAGTAGATAAGTAAGCTTGAATCAAATAGCACCTGAGACAAAACATGCTAAAGTGTCAACCAAAAGGTTGAGTGAAGTTCATAGGTTTAACAAAAGTTTAACCGTTGTTTTAGACTACAAGATTTAGTTTGTAAAGTTGATCTCCCGCAGGATCAAAAAGTTATGCCAAAGCGTGATATTTTGACTAAACATTCAAGTTTGCCCTATGACAAGTTGTGTCTGTCCTTGTCGGTTTAATTTCATTATCAAGTAATACAAAGACTTAGTCAAATGTATCGGGGACGTTACTCCCGATAGGCCTACCCCCAATAATTAAGCATGCAACAGCAATTAAAAATATCACTGTAGGGACTTAGTCGGACATAGCCGGGTATATCATAGTTTAACAGTTTGGTACTTTTGTCTAAATTGTAAAAAGTAAAAACAACATGTGTCTCACCCCAAGTAAAGTAAGTAAGTTTGCTAGAAATAAAGAGGGGCTATGAATTCACCTTAAATAGCAGTTGAAGTATTCCACGCAAGAAGGAAAGTAAAGCAAGTAAGTGATCTGGATATCAACCTAGAGGTATAACGTTTGATTAGTTAATGTCTAACTAACATAAAGTATGTTTATTAATATAGCAACTATATTGACAGTGACGGTTTTCGAGAAAAGTTCCTATTTCTCAAAAGTTTCTATTTTTGGAAACTTACTATTTATGGAAAGCTTCCACTTATAGTAAGCTTCTAGTTTAAAAATGTTCGGGTTATAATTCTTAACAAAGATGTTGTACAATCTCGCCCAAACTTCGTTGCTAACATGCAAGTCACTCGAATGATCTATTGTTACCGAGTGGCCCAGGATCTCTTGACCAGAATCTAAGTCTTGGCATTCGAGATCCACAAGCGTCCCATAATGGTAACAATGATCACCCTAGGCCACAAGTAGCGGTGATGTTTGTAGTCTTTGTACGCTATCTTTAATTATAACCTTCACGTTAGGTGCGTATATACATATATATTCATTAATTCGATTTTAATTATAATTCCTATATATTAATTCATAAAAATACTTTTATAATTTTTAGTAACATATATTACTAATTATAACATGTTATTTATTTTATTTTTAATTGCATATAATTTATAACATTATTTACATGTTTTGGTAAAAAATAAAATAATAAACCGAAGTAAAAAGTAAAAAGTAAAAAGTAAGAAAAGAATACTTACTAGTAGTAATTCTTCAAAGAGAGAATGAGAGAAATTTTGGTGTGAGTTTGAATGAGAAATGAGGGGTATTTATACTTGAAAAAATTAGGTAAAATGAATAAAATAATTAAAAGAAAAAGAAATATTTTAATTTTTAATGGGATTTTAAAATTCAAAAGTATTAAATATTAGGTCATGGGATAATGCACAAAATAAAATAATAAAAGTAGTTTTTTCATTATAATTTTTAATTAAAAAGTATTTTATTTATTTTTTTTTTTTTTTAAATTCATTTATTTTAAGGATTTTTTTTTATATAAATAAAAAAATTGATTTAGTGCTTTTTCAAGAATATTTGTCAATTTTTTTTAATTAATAAATACAAATTTTGCATAAAAATAATAAAGAATTCGGTATTTTGTATTTTTAATAATAATTATGATTTTAATTATTAAACTATAGTTTTAGTAAGTTCGTAAATATTATTACATTTATATATAATTGGATTTATTATATAGTTAAATATATAATACATTAACTAAATAATAAAAGTGATACAAAGTTTATATACTTAGTTAAATTATGTCAAATTATATAAATTAATAATATATTATTTATTTAAGCGTACATTGTTGACTAAAAATTACTATTCGGTCAATATTTAATTGTATATAACAACCCTTAATACATATAGTCAGGCAGATAACCCTAGGGTTAATTCAGTAAATTTAGAAGTAGAAAAGTGAGGGTTGTTACAGTACCTCCCCGTTAATAAAAACTTCGTCCCGAAGTTTTAGGTAGACTTCTCGGATGCATCGGCGGTTGAGAAGAGATGGGGATATTTCTGTTTCATTTGGTCTTCACGTTCCCAGGTATACTCGGGACCACGTCCTGAATTGCAACAGATCTTAACAATAGGTATGGTGCTTTGTTTTAAGCGTTTAGCAGATCGGTCCATGAATTCTACGGGTTCCTCTATGAAGTGCATTTTATCATCAATGCGAATGTCATCCAAAGGAATAACGAGAGTGTCATCAGCAATACACCGTTTAAGATTTGCGACATGAAACACATCATGTACTTGACTGAGTTCGGTTGGTAGTTCTAATCGATATGCCACGGGACTAATTCTTTCAGTGATTGTGAAATGTCCAACATATCGTGGACTGAGTTTACTTCGTTTACCGAAATGGACAACACCTTTCCAAGGGGATACTTTCGACATGACTTTATCTCCAACTTGGTATTCGATGTCCTTTCGTTTCTTATCGGCATAACTCTTCTGTCGGCTACGGGCAGTTTCTAAACGTTGCTTGATTTGAACGAACTTTTTGGTAGTTTTGTGAATAATTTTAGGACCAGTTAAATGTCTGTCCTCAAGTTCATCCCAACACAGAGGGGATCTACACTTCCATCCATATAGAGCTTCAAAAGGTGCAGCTTTAATGCTAGAGTGATAACTGTTGTTATAAGAAAATTCAACCAAAGGCAGATGTCTATCCTAGTCTTTGCCGAAGTCGATAACACAAGCGTGAAGCATATCTTCCAATGTTTGAATGGTTCATTCACCTTGACCATCATTTTGCGGATGATAAGCAGTACTCATGTCGAGTTGAGTTCCAAGAGCAGTTTGTAAGGATTTCCAGAATCTGGAAATGAATCTACTGTCGCGATCGGATATGATTGATATAGGAACACCATGACGAGAGACAATTTCTTTTATATACAGTTGTGACAATCTCTCCATCTTGTCGGTCTCCTTGATCGGTAAGAAATGAGCAGATTTAGTAAGACGATCTACTATGACCCATATAGTATCATTTCCACTAGAAGTCTTGGGCAATTTAGTAATAAAGTCCATAGCGATACATTCCCACTTCCACTGCAGAATATCGGGTTGTGTCAACAGACCAGAAGGCTTTTGATGTTCAGCCTTGACTTTCAAACAAGTGAGACACTTACTAACATAAGTAGCAATGTCGGTTTTCATGTTAGGCCACCAGTAGAATTCCTTCACATCGTGGTACATCTTACTGGAACCCGGATGAATAGAATACCTAGTCTTATGCGCTTCATCCAAGACTAGTTCACAGAGATTACCGAAGCGAGGAACCCAAATTTGTTGCCAAAGTACCGTGTACCATTAGCTTTCACTTGGAGTTGGTTCTCAAAAACGATAGGTCCTTCACCTTCGATAAGTGTTGGTTTAATAGCTTCCAGTTGAGCTTCGCAAATTCGTGATATAAGATTTGATTTGATTTTCAGGTTTAAGGCACGAACATGTTTAACATTGTCTTTTCGACTAAGGGCATCGGCAACAACATTTGCCTTGCCAGGATGATATTCCATCTTACAATCATAATTGTTCAATAACTCGAGCCATCGACTTTGCCTCATATTCAGCTGTTTTTGATCAAAGATGTGTCGAAGACTTTTATGGTCAGTGTACACCGTAAACTGGGTACCATATAGATAATGTCTCCATATCTTTAATGCAAATACCACGGCACCTAACTCAAGGTCGTGTGTGGTATAGTTCTCCTCGTGTTTCTTCAACTGTCTAGATGCGTAGGCAATAACCTTTTCATGTTGCATTAAAACACAACCAAAGCCTTGCTTTGAGGCATCGCAGTAAACAACAAAATTGTCAGTACCTTCAGGTAAAGATAGAATCGGGGCTGTGGTTAACTTCTCCTTCAGAATCTTGATAGCAGATTCCTGTCCTTTGGACCACTCAAATTTCTTCCCTTTTTGTGTTTAGCTTCGTAAGAGGTTTAGCAAGAAGTGAAAAATCCTTTATAAATCTCCGATAGTAACCGGAAAGTCCCAAAAATTGGCGAATATGCTTCGTAGTCTTTGGTATCTCCCAGTTCTGAATAGCAGTGATTTTAGCAGGATCAACATGTATTCCTCTTCTATCAACAACATGTCCAAGGAATTGTACGGTTTTGAGCCAAAACTCGCACTTAGAGAATTTAGCATAAAGTTGTTCCTTTCGTAAGAGGTCAAGAATCATACGCAAATGTTGCTCATGTTCTTTCTCACTCTTGGAATAGATCAAGATGTCATCAATGAATATAATGATGAATTTATCGAGATAGGGTTTGTAAACACGGTTCATAAGATCCATGAACACAGCAGGAGCATTGGTCAAACTAAAAGGCATGACACAGAATTCATAGTGCCCATAACGAGTGCGAAAAGCAGTCTTAGGAATATCGGATTCCTTGACTCTAGGTTGGTGATATCCGGCCCTCAAATCAATCTTTGAATAAACACTTGACCCTTGAAGTTGGTCGAATAGATCATCAATACGTGGCAACGGATAACAGTTCTTGATAGTAAGCTTGTTAAGTTCGCGGTAATCAATGCACATCCTTAACGTACCATCCTTCTTTTTAACAAATAGAATAGGAGCTCACCATGGGGACGAGCTTGGACGAATGAAACCTTTATCCAATAGTTCTTGGAGCTGGTTGGATAATTCCTTCATCTCGGAGGGTGCTAAACGATACGGCGCTTTAGCAATAGGAGCAGCACCGGGAGTTAAATCAATTTGAAATTCAACTTGTCGAGGAGGTGGAAGACCAGGAAGATCTTCGGGAAACACATCGGGAAAGTCTTTAACCACTGGTACATCTTCAATAAACTTCTCTTTCAATTCAATCATCTTAACGTGAGCTAGAATAGCTGGATAACCTTTCTTAAGGTATTTGCGAGTTTTAATACAGGAGATGATGTTGAGATTGGAACCACTCTTTTCACCTTGGATGATGAGAGTCTCTCCATTTCCCAATGGAACATTAACAGTTTTATCGTAACACATGATATATATAAAACACCTTATATTATTAAGGAACGAGGCATTAAATAAGCCTTTTAGTGCACGATTCGAAAATAGAAATAGTTTTAAGGCATAGCCTTTACATAGATAGAAAATGGAAAAATAACTAAAGAAAAATAAGATTGGAGTAGTCTTCATGTCTCTTCTTCTCTTCCTCAAACTGCTTCATCACTTTTTCCATGTTATCCTTCACAAGTTTCTCTAGCCTTTCGGTTTAAGATTCAAGAGATTCTTTGATAAACTTATCATATCGCTCGTTCTTTCCTTTTTGCTTTTCGTAGAGGTACTCGAGATTGTCGTAAAGGTTGGTAACACGACTGTTAATGACATTGATGTCGTATTCCCTTAAGGCAAGTTGTTTGTTGACTCGACTTCTCTCCATTTTCATTCGGAAGTTAACATCCTCCTGGAGATGAGCAAGTGATTGCTTTCCCCGACGAGTGTTGCGTTCTTCCTCGTACTTTAGGAGCCTTAATTCTTTTCTTAGTTCAACATTTTCTTCCACCAACTTCTTAATTTCGCGGTCCTTCTCATCCATACGGACCTCCACTCTCACCATGTGGTGAAGCAAACCCTCATACTTAGCAGCATCATTATAAGAAGGAGTCCGGGCTCTCTTCCTTGATGGACCGGCTTCTTCATGACGTTTTTCTTTATCTTTGATTCTCGGAGTTGGATAATATTGAGGAGACCTTTGTGAATTTCGCAGAGTATTTGGACTATAGTTTGGTGAAGCAGGACTATAAGAAGGACTTCGAACAGGTCTTGATGTTTCAGAGTGTCCAACACCTACTTCGGTAGTAAGGTTGTGAGTTGCCTTGTTAGGCTTGTTAACGCTTGGGCTTGACATCCTATCATTAGGAAAGAGACTTTGATTAGAATCTTTTAGTCAAGTTTTGGAAAGCATAAATGTTAAGATTATAGGACAATCCTAAGTGCATTAAAGTCTATGGCAGGAAAGGTTATAGTTTCCTAGATTGCTAAAGCACCCTAGATAACACATAAGGCACATACAAAAATGCAATCCTGGTTCTCTATAACAGCCTGGTTATGCTCTGATACCAATCTATCACACCCCCAGTTAGGGCCTGGGCGAAATGTGACTTAATATCAAAATATACCAACATATTATAATAACGAGAACAATACTAAATGAGAAAGTTAAACTTTATTGAGTACGCAACAGAAAATAAAATGTCGTTACAAAGGAGTAAAGTAAATGTTTAAACGCAATAGTAATAAATGCGATAATCTCTTGATCCTATGTCCAAGTAGCATCACATAAGCAGTAGATAAGTAAGCTTGAATCAAACAGCACCTGAGACAAAACATGCTAAAGTGTCAACCAAAAGGTTGAGTGAAGTTCATAGGTTTAACAAAAGTTTAACCGTTGTTTTAGACCACAAGATTTAGTTTGTAAAGTTGATCTCCCGCAGGATCAAAAAGTTATGCCAAAGCGTGATATTTTGACTAAACGTTCAAGTTTGCCCTATGACAAGTTGTGTCTGTCCTTGTCAGTTTAATTTCATTATCAAGTAATACAAAGACTTAGTCAAATGTATCGGGGACGTTACTCCCGATAGGCCTACCCCCAATAATTAAGCATGCAGCAGCAATTAAAAATATCACTGTAGGGACTTAGTCGAACATAGCCGGGTATAGCATAGTTTAACAGTTTGGTACTTGTGTCTAAATTGTAAAAAGTAAAAACAACATGTGTCTCACCCCAAGTAAAGTAAGTAAGTTTGCTAGAAATAAAGAGGGGCTATGAATTCACCTTAAATAGCAGTTGAAGTATTCCACGCAAGAAGGAAAGTAAAGCAAGTAAGTGATCTGGATATCAACCTAGAGGTATAACGTTTGATTAGTTAATGTCTAACTAACATAAAGTATGTTTATTAATATAGCAACTATATTGACAGTGACGGTTTTCGAGAAAAGTTCCTATTTCTCAAAAGTTTCTATTTTTGGAAACTTACTATTTATGGAAAGCTTCCACTTATAGTAAGCTTCTAGTTTAAAAATGTTCGGGTTATAATTCTTAACAAAGATGTTGTACAATCTCGCCCAAACTTCGTTGCTAACATGCAAGTCACTCGAATGATCTATTGTTACCGAGTGGCCCAGGATCTCTTGACCAGAATCTAAGTCTTGGCATTCGAGATCCACAAGCGTCCCATAATGGTAACAATGATCACCCTAGGCCACAAGTAGCGGTGATGTTTGTAGTCTTTGTACGCTATCTTTAATTATAACCTTCACGTTAGGTGCGTATATACATATATATTCATTAATTCGATTTTAATTATAATTCCTATATATTAATTCATAAAAATACTTTTATAATTTTTAGTAACATATATTACTAATTATAACATGTTATTTATTTTATTTTTAATTGCATATAATTTATAACATTATTTACATGTTTTGGTAAAAAATAAAATAATAAACCGAAGTAAAAAGTAAAAAATAAAAAGTAAGAAAATAATACTTACTAGTAGTAATTCTTCAAAGAGAGAATGAGAGAAATTTTGGTGTGAGTTTGAATGAGAAATGAGGGGTATTTATACTTGAAAAAATTAGGTAAAATGAATAAAATAATTAAAAGAAAAAGAAATATTTTAATTTTTAATGGGATTTTAAAATTCAAAAGTATTAAATATTAGGTCATGAGATAATGCACAAAATAAAATAATAAAAGTAGTTTTTCCATTATAATTTTTAATTAAAAAGTATTTTATTTATTTATTTATTTATTTTTTTAAATTCATTTATTTTAAGGATTTTTTTTATATAAATAAACAAATTGATTTAGTGCTTTTCCAAGAATATTTGTCAATTTTTTTTAATTAATAAATATAAATTTTGCATAAAAATAATAAAGAATTCGGTATTTTGTATTTTTAATAATAATTATGATTTTAATTATTAAACTATAGTTTTAGTAAGTTTGTAAATATTATTACATTTATATATAATTGGATTTATTATATAGTTAAATATATAATACATTAACTAAATAATAAAAGTGATACAAAGTTTATATACTTAGTTAAATTATGTCAAATTATATAAATTAATAATATATTATTTATTTAAGCGTACATTGTTGACTAAAAATTACTATTCGGTCAATATTTAATTGTATATAACAACCCTTAATACATATAGTCAGGCAGATAACCCTAGGGTTAATTCAGTAAATTTAGAAGTAGAAAAGTGAGGGTTGTTACAGTTTTCCTCCTGGGTTTCCGTTTCTTCTGAGTCACACTGGTCAGTTTCCTTCTCATCATCATCGAACTGCAACCGGGTGCCCTTAATGGAATCATTCGGAGTTTCATAAGTGCTATCGTCATTAGGTTTGAAAGGGTCATATGGTTCTTTGCCATTGTTGGTAGTGGGTTGCGGGTTGGAACCTTCTGTCATTTTGCTATGAAAGCGTTGATCAATCGGGACCCACGGATGGGGCCAAATGATCAAACCAAAATTATTCGGTCTGAGTGCAAGTGAATTAAAGAAAGAATTTAACCTTTGGAAGTGGTTCCTACGGTTAAATAGGGTATGAATGTGGTGGTGTTGTTTGTCTTTTTCCGAGCCTCCAAGGTAAGCTACAGAAGAAGGTTAGTATGTGCGAGTTGATCAGTTGGTCGATTAGCCTTCAAATGAGGCCTGGGGGTGCTATTTATAGATTGATAATTGACGGTTATGCATGATAACCATCATAATAGCACCCACGATCTGTAACTGCCACTAGAGCCTTCTAATCATGCCTACAACCTACTCCACGTTCTCCACGTTCCTGAAATGTAGGGATATGGTCCAATTCAGCAATATCAAGTCAACCTCGTTAGTACGTCACGCAAGCAACAACGTGACGTTGACTTGAGCACACAACTCCATTTAACTGGACATCGCGTGTTGCATGTGACACAGCAGTAGGTTCCCGATAGGTTCATGTGATGGACGTCATGCGTCACGCGAGTAGTCATGTGACGTCATGCGTCACGCGAGTAGTCATGTGACGTCATGGCGTGACGTACGTCATTAATAGGGTTTGTTTTTGTTTTGAGTGTTCCTCGCACTTAAGTAATTTGTATACTCCGTATTACCTAATTTCCATAAACACACATGATAGAATGTACTTAGACATCTTGATAAAATCTAGCGATCTCAATCCAATCATGCAGTTTTGATGATCTTTAAAAAATGAAAACCATTCAGGATAAGATATTAATCTTTACCGTATTGTCGTCAATCACTGTACTGATTGAGTGATTCAACATTTAGGTGGTATGTATCTACTTTTGTGTTAGTGAAGAGTTAGTTTTGGCATGTTAAGATAACTAGTATTTTACAAAATTAACTTCAGAATTGTTAGACACTATTTAAAGGTCACACAGTTAATGAGTTTTGAATGTGCAAGTGGTTTGTTCTGTGTTCTTCTATCTACAGAATAACAGAACTATTAAAATGAACATCAGATTCAAATTTAATTTCATGTCATTTACTGTCACCATGTGGGGTAACATTTTAATTTCATATAATGGTTTAAATATATCTTGCAGACTATTAAAACACGTTGCTTACAATTACAATACATGTTCCTATAATCTACATCTGCGTCTACTTGTATATTTGGTAAAATAATACTCCGTAATAACAGAATAAGATTACATTTACTCTGCTCACCTGAGCAGTGGGATCCAATTTTTGACTCATTTGACTAAAAACAATGTACCAACTAGTTACCAACCCAAAAAGATTGACCACATTTGACCTGAAATTAACCTACAAACATATCAAACCATGTGACTTATTTGCCTAAACATTCAAAAAGGTTTATTCTACCTGCTACAGTACAGGTTTATTATACATATATATACAAAAAGCTTTATGCACATAACACCTACAAAATCTCAAAACGTTACCGTCATTTTAAGTTACCAACTGTCACATTTATTATTTATTATTTCATTAAATTGTCCACACTAACTAGTTGTATTAATTTGGTCAATTATAAAAAAATAAAAATCACAAGACTCATCAGTTGGATCCAACTCATATAATAGAAGTGCAGGCACAAAATCTCCTTCAAATCAATTTCGGGGACTCAATATTGGCCCATTGTTTTAACTTTTATTGCAGTCTTAACCTTGTCCCTTGTGCTTATGGCACTTGCACCTTTGTCCTATAAAACTTGTACCTTTGTCCCCTAAGCCCCAAATTACAACCCCTTCGGCCTTTAAAATCTTCTTGTCCATAGAACCAGGTTTCTGCTATATTTCGGGTTGGTATAGAATGGCCCGGTTTGTCAGTTTTATAAGTATCGTTACCACCGGTCAATGTACAGCTTCTAAAGCATATAATACAAGTTACAATAGCATATAAACATTTAACTGAATTTGACACGTCTAAAGCTAAAGAAGAACAAGTGAACAACTTGCAATAATTGTTGACCTAATTTGAATACAAAAGGACCCGATGACATGGTCTCTTTTAGTCATCATTTTTCTGTTTTTTCAACAACAATCAACACAAATGGAAAACAAAAAACTAAGTACGCGTTTAAAATGGGGTTAAAAACCGTGAAAAGCTTACACTAATTGAATGAACTAACAGCGATATCTACAGACGCGAGCTCCTAAGTTTTAAAAAACAGCTAATTAGACGTTGTAGGGGCCCTACTGCTTTCGTAACCACTACTATCACCGGATTCAATGTATCTTTTCTCCATCAACCGATCCCTTCCTAATTCCCGATTCCCTCTATGTTCCTGTAAACGATCGACAAAATGAAAATTGAATCCCGACACAAAAGTTTAACTAGATGAAAGGTTAATTACAGAAAACGTACGTCTCTGAACGGAAAATCATCAGCCTCAAGCATATGAATCACATGACCCATTTTAGGCCTCTTTTGAGCACTGGGGTCCACACAGCGTAACGCCACTAATAAGGCACGTTTCAAAGCTCTTGAAGATGGTTTTTCAGGTAATTTCGGATCCAAAACTCCCTCCGCGTTCCTACTTGTTACCATACTTTTAAGCCAATCCACAAGATTCACCTACAAATAGTCCCGCCTTACAATTAAAAAAAAAAGAAAAAAAGAAACGAAAACGCCCTCGAAAGATGAAATTAATTAATAATTCACAATTACTAACCTCATCTGGAGGCCGACTATAATCTACAGGATTTCTACCACTAATAATCTCCATAATAAGAATCCCGAAGCTATAAACATCACTTCTCTCATTCAACATGCCCGTACTAGCATATTCGGGAGCAACATATCTATGTAACAAAATAAATTACGCGATTAATCAACTCATACGGCGTATATCACTTATACATATAAAATCGGATACAATGAAGCATTAGCTTACTTACCCAAATGTTCCCATAACTCGAGTCGTGACGTAACTCTTCTCAGATTGTAAAAGTTTGGCTAACCCAAAATCCGAAACTTTAGGGTGCCATTGTCTATCAAGTAAAATATTGCTTGATTTAATATCACGGTGAACCACTTTCGGCTCGAGTCCTTCGTGCAAATAAGTCAACCTACAATTTCCCATTTTTTTCTTAATATCAATCAAACATTTACATTGTAAACAAATTTCACATTTTGGATTCCAAAAGTACCCTTTAGCCGTTCCAAGCACAATGTTCATACGAATCTCCCATGTAAGAGGACTAAGTGGTCCTACGTCGCCATGAAGCCATTGCTCTAAGTTCCCATTGTTTACATACTCATAAACAAGAATCCTAAACACAATAACCAAATCACTATACTAATACAATTCAAAGTCAAAGTCAAAATCAAAGTCAACGTCAACTTGATTTCAAGGAAACCAAAGTTCATACCTTTGAGCTCCTTCAGCACAATATCCAAGCAGCCTAACTAAATTCTTGTGTCGAACTCGCCCAATCGCTTCGACTTCAACCTTAAACTCCTTCTCAGCTTGCCCTCTACCAAAAACAACACAATTATTTAACTACATTTTATTTAACTTTATCTAAATTTAGTCAACTAAAATCCCTAAATTTCCTAGACTCAAACAACACTTCATTTACAATCAACATTTACTAATGGGATAACAAGATAGGCCAGTAAAAATTATGGAAAATCTTTTCCATTTACTTGGTAACAATTTAATGAACATTATATACAACAAATTAGTAAAATAGTAAATAAATAAACATTAAACATGCATAATAAGAGGACCTGTTATTAAGCAAATTCTTAACAGCAACCATTGTATTATCAGTCAAAATACCAGAATAAACAATCCCATAACCACCTTCACCAATTACATTTTCATCTGAGAACCCATTTGTTGCAATCTCAAGTTCTCTCAAAGTATACCAATGACCCCAACCCAAATGAGACACTTCGGGTTGAACCGAAATAATCGATAACTGATCACCCGACCCGCTTCCATAACTCGACCCGCCGCCGCCACCCGGGTAAGAAATTCGGTGCACTTTATCATACCCATTTAGATTTAGATTACCATCATCTTCACTTGCATGGTTCTTAACTATAGCTAACGAACCCGGTTCGGTTACTTGGTTTTGCTCTTGCTTATGTATCTTTTCGGTTTCAATGGGTTCGGGTCGGGTCGGCCCGACTCGGGGTTGTGAAATTTCGTCTGTGGTAGTTGGGATTGTGGGTTTTTGAGGTAAAGTTTTAATCATTTTAAAAGATTTTTTTCTTTTGGAGGTGAAATAAAGTGAAAGTAAGAAGATGATGATGACAATGGCGGCTCCTAAACAAACTCCTAAAACGACATAAAATTTTAAACCGAGAATTGAGGTTTTTTTAGTGAGTTCATCTTTGAAAAAACCGGACATTTTTGCTGGGGTGGTTGTCTGTTGTTTGGTTTGAAAATAATTTATGAATCATGTGAGTGAAAGAAAGAAAGAAAAAAGATGGTGAAAAAAAGACAAAAGTATGAAGAAATTGGTTGAGTTGAAGAAGAAGAAGAAAACGACAGAATCAAGTGGGGACTGAGGAAGAGAGAGAGGACCCTGCATTTTTCAATGATAGCAGAAATATCTACCGTATATTATGCTAATTAAAAATTAAATATTGTTTTGTATTCTTAAATTCGAAATTATTTGATGTCATGTTGTAATAAGTTAAATATTGTTACTCCGTATTTGTTAGTACTACATTATATAAATCACATTGGATCAAAACAAGGTTATTAGTTTATACAACATATATGTAGGAAAAAAAATGTTCGCTGATTTTTAGTCATAATACAATACAACTCATAAGAATTTTACTATCAATTACAGTAATAGTTTACTATATAGTTTTGACTTTTGAAAGATTAGAATGCACAATCAATCAATTTATTCTTAATAGTTAAAGATGCAATAAATATGATGCCAAGGGGCTATATCTTTTTGTGAGGGTCACACACTCGCATCAAAACAAAACCATCTTGTACCCGATAAAATAAAATTCCAGGGTAAAATCCGAGTTTTAAATTACTATGTTAACCATTTTACATTCGTGTGTCGTTCTTTTTAACAGCAGTTAGCAGTTGAAGATTATTCAGGAGAGACTAAACCACCAACGTGTTCATCTTTTGCAATTGCATAACCTGCCCTCAACTGCTTCTCATGAGAAAACCCGGCCAATCCGAAGGTATGAGCGGTAAAACCCCCTCCCCACTGCCCCCGCAACGCGATCTACTGAAAACACCCTTGGGTGGAATTCAAAGGTTAAGGGGCAACCTACCCTTGGGTAGAATTCAAAAGTTAATGGGCAACCTTGTCTGCAATGTTGCACCTCACGGGAGTGGAACTCCAGACCTCTCGCTAAGAGAGGCAGACCATTACCACATGAGCTACAACACAAGGTTTATACATCATTGTGTCGTTGTGACGATCCTTCCAAATCCCTTTGGACGAATACATCATTCATTGATTTCATAGTGAGGTTTTGACCTCTATATGATACGTTTTGTAAACATTGCATTCTTTTAAAAAGGCACACCATAAATGAATATATAAATCCAAGGTTTTCAACGTCTGATAATTTTCACGTATAGACAATTACCGTATATAATAGTTTACAATACTACATCAGTTGACAAAGCAATCAAAATAAGATACACGGTGATGATTTTGTGAATGCAAAGTTTTCTTGAATAAAGCATGTATGACTCCATGCACATAGCTTGTATAACGTATAAGCAAACAGCGGAAGACTTCTAGGAACCTGAGAATAAACATGTTTAAAAGTGTCAACACAAAGGTTGGTGAGTTCATAGTTTTAATGTTGCGCATAATCTATATATAAAGGTGGATCACAAGATTTCAGTTGTTTCATCCAGAAACGTTTATCAAAATATTCTACAAAATTGAGCACCCTGGTAACTAAACTTAACGCATATATAATAAGTACCCTTGTTTTAACATACATGCAACCAACATGTACAATACACGTAATCCAACGTATATTAAACTCAAATAGCATACGTCTGTTTTATAGTTCAGACTAGGGTTTCTATACCTGGAGCAGACGGGGATGTCAAGCCCTATGGATCCATATACAACTATTCGCGCCCACCAATTCTTATAACTGGCAGCTACTAGTTACCAAAGCTAACGGATTTTCGGTTCAAACTCAGTGTAGATTTAAGTATGTACTTGTAGCCATTGCGTTTAAAATAAAGTGCATGTATTCTCAGCCCAAAAATATAGATTGCAAAAACATTTAAAAAAGGAGCAAATGAAACTCACCTTAGCAGCACATAAGGTCATTCACCAAAAAGTGACCGAAACTCGGAATGCAAAATTAACCGTAGATCTCAACCTAGAGAACATATGTTGGTCAATACATGTCTAATAAACTAGGTTGGGTTATAGTGTATCATAATCCTAATGCTCGAGATCGACATACAAAAGTTATCAAAAGTCATTTCAAAAAGTCAATTTTGACAATTGTTCAACAAAACGAGACGTGCCTTATATAAGGATTCATTTACTTGGCTAGTAGTATTTTATCAATCTCATAAACAGGTTGTTTAAATATTAATTGCAGATTCAAAAGCAATTCCAATTAACGTCAATTATAATTCAGTTGACCATATCTTTTGATTCGTTCATCGAAATTACGCGATTTCTAAATGAAAAGTTATTGATTTTTCGCCAGCTTTCCGAAAACATGTATATCATATACCTTTTACCAGTAATATATGTATTTAGTTCGTGATTCATTATAAACTGTTTAACGACGAAATTTAGCATACAAGCATGTATAAATATATACTCGAGCACTAGACATGTATACACTATTAATATATAAAAGATAAGATATGAATGCTCACGTATCAATATTGAGATTCAATATTGCAGGAAAGTACGTAGACGCAACAGAGATGATAAATACTAGGTTTGACTTGCGAACAATACCCTCGAACAATACCCATAACCTCCTTAGTAATAACCCATAGTTTCCTTAGCTCTATCCCGCTTGAAAACCCATTTTGAAAGTGACACGCTCATGACCTCGTCGTAGTATTTTAAGTGATATAATTAATAATAATACTAATAATACAAATAATAATAAAATAAATAATAATAATAATAATAATAATAATAATAATAATAATAATAATAATAATAATAATAATAATAATAATAATAATATAAATAATAATACAGAGCGAGTAGAAGATATTTGTGTAAAACAAATCGAGTAGAAACTGGCCTTTTATAGGCATAATTCCTGATTCTGATGCCCATACGAGTGCATGGGATTTTAGTGCAAATATCATGCACTTGCATGAGCTCATGCACTCGCATGGGCTCATGCACTCGCATGGGTTTTATGCCTATTTCCCATGCGATCGCATGGCCGTCAGATCCAGCTCACATATTTTTTGTTTTCTTGTTTGTCGACATAATTAAATATAATATATATAATATATATAATTTAAATAATTAATTATATATTATATTAAATTCATGTGCATAGTTGACTTGTAATTTTCATTCCGATGACTCGTATGTTGTCACTCGACTTATGTCCCGGTTCCGGTTTCTCGAACGCATTTTCGTACGCTTAGAAAACTCGCAATTTACGTTTTGTGACTCGTACCTTTGTCAAAATATAGTCTTAAATTACCAATAAACTATATCATTCAAAGTGTATCTTAAACTTTCGAGTGCTTTGGTCATTTACTTCTATAAATCATTGTCTCGCTATTTGTTGATATATATATAATAACAAATCGTTTTATGACCAAGTTAATATATATTTTCAACATTCATAAACACGTTTTAAATATACATCGTAAGTTATTCATACAATTCCAACTTATCATATATATTCAAATAAATATTTAAACCAATAAGTTTAATATACGGTATCAAACAATTAATACATTGTTACGTTTTCAAGTTATAGTATATATATATATATATCTATATACATATAATTGTTCGCGAATCGTCGAGAATAACCGAAAGGTATTTGAATAGTTCAAAAATTTTGAGATTCAGTTTTACAGACTTTGCTTATCGTGTCGGAAATGTTAATCATACAAAGATTAAGTTTAAATTTGGTCAGAAATTTCCGGGTCATCACAGTACCTACCCGTTAAAGAAATTTCGTCCCGAAATTTGAGTGAGGTCGTCATGACTAACAATAAAAATGTTTTCATGCCGTATATGTGTTGATAAATAGAGTTTTATCACCGTTAAATAATATGGATAAAACAATCCGATTATTCGAAGCGTATGAGAGAAGTTATCGTAAAAGAGTGAAATGAAGAATAGAGATTCGTCTTAACTCTTGACGTATTAATGATTGATTTCCGTAATTTAAGGAATAGAAAATTTTCATAATCTAAATAAGATTTGATTCTTCGGAATTTAATGAAATTAAGATTTCTTTTGATTAAATGCGTAATTTGCCTCGATTGCTATGTTTGATATTTCGCTATAAATTGACCTCTTCCGTTTCATTATTTTCATCACTCTTATATCTTCTTCCTCATTTCCTATTTTTAAAGGATTGTAAAAAAAATGCTTCATCCAGTTCTGATTCTTGATATACTCCTAACTTTCATATCTGTCATTCTTCTTTTTTATCTACCACCGGAGGAATCTGCTTACTTCTACTTTGCCCTTGGGGTTATAATGCTTTTAATTCTCCCGTGTCTTTATGTTGCGATAAACATTGATATACACGGTTTGTAATTTATGTGTTGTTATCGGGCTTTATATTCTCCCTTTATTTCAAAGATCCTGCTTCTGTCTTCTATAATTATTGTCATCTCCAGTTAATGCTTTCTTTTATTTGCTGCGATTTATACCCCCATTTCTATTTCGGAGTTTTGTCCCTTCGTTTCTTCTTCTTGTGACTAAGCATTGCTTGTAATGGTCCAGAATTCGTAGATATGAATTTCGGAATGAACATTGTTAATGTTCTAAGAAGAAAATGGTAATGGCACGATCTTGATTTGTTAAATTACCAGAATACCCTAGAAAAGACAGAATCATCAAGAAATATTTTCTTGATATTTTAGTGATTAACTAGAATACAAGAGTCGTATGACATAGCACATGATGACGTTACGATCTGTGAATCATCACGTTCCATTTAGAAACTCAGCATGACTTACTGTAATATAATCACGTTGATCAAGTGTCATTATATTATACTAACTCATGCTTCAGCTCCCAACACCACTTTAAAAATATTCATATTTTGAACTCGAAGGTTTCAGAATTTAGAAACTAAAATAGTTTCTTTTATGATGTAACACAGATATCATAAGGAGAAAATTGATTTCCGATAAGAATGATTATGGAATTATCTCCAGAAATATGGAGGATATTTATAATGAAAGATACGATGATATCTTAGAATTTCTAATATCAGAGGATGATGAAGAATATTGTCCGCAAGGGTTTAGATTCGGAAGCAAGGTATTCGTTAATGGCTTCAGCAAATACTAAATTATTTGGATTCTTTGAAGGCAGGTTTAGTCTTTGTGATTTATCAACAGCCTCCTTCATACTTTGCTCAATCCATTTTTCAGTACCAAACTTTTTCTGAGCTTTGCCAACACACCATTCTTTATCATCAAACTTTTGACTGTTAAAGTCATTTACAATTTTTGATGCTTCATCAGCTTTTTCAACATTCAGAGTATTGATTCGTAGACTGGTTGCTTTTCAGAATTTCAGAATGAAAGCTCATAATTCTAAGAGATGAATGTTATATGTATACATATGATGTTCTATTACAGTTTTGAATTCAAAGTATGACATTTGAAAGGTGTAAGAATCTAAGAGTGATGTTTTCTGTTAAATCTTGGCTTGGATTCTGATTTTTCAAAATCAGAATATGTAATCAAATTTGGATGCGGATGGTTGTTTCGATTTTTACAAAAGAATATATATATTGTTATGAAAGTAGTGAGTATAGTTGATGATTTGTTGAATCAGAATTGAAGAATGTAACATATTAATTGTGAATTTATATATCTCTCGGGTATTACCTACCCGTTAAAATATTCTCACCATTAACAGTTTGTACAAAAGAATTTTCTTAATTACAATCTTTATGAAAATATACCTACATATATATTTTCTTTAGATGTAATCATGGATTTAATGAGTTAACATAATATTAATCTCATCTGGTTTTCGACTAGGACTAGAATATAAAATCTCTAAACTTTTAGAAACTACATATTCTCTGCAGAATATTTCTTCGATGAAGTTATGAATCAATACTTCATCGTTTGTTGTTGTTGGTATTTCTTGGTATCTATGGTGCGTATGATGTTGATGTTCGAGGTACAGATTGTGATGTTGAGGTGTGGGATGCGGATGTTGTTGTTGGTGGTGGTAATGATACTGTTGGTGTTGATGATGGTGGTACTGGTTATGCTGCTGATGCTGCTGGTGGTGTTTGTAATCTTTGCAGCATATTATCCAAAGCCACTACCCGAGCGCGAAGCTCGTTGACTTCTTCTATTATACTGGGATGATCGATGGTTCGGACGATCGGATAAATAAAATTTAGAATATGGGATAGTATATAATCATGACGAGATACTCGGGAAATGAGAGAGAAAATGGTGTTTCGAATAGGTTTCCCGGTAAGTGCTTCAGGTTCTTCGCCAAGAGGTGAATGTGGTGGATGGAAGGGATCACCTTCTTCTTGTCTCCAATGATTGAGGAGGCTACAAACCCATCCCCAATTCATCCAGAATAGGTGATGGCTAATTGATTGATTCATTCCGGTTACACTGTCTTCGGAGTTCAGATGAATATCCATATCGGAATAGCTGTCGGAGTTTAAGGAATTTGAACTAGATACGGGATCCATCTTGTATAATTAGAGAGATGATTTTTGATATGAAATAGATTATAGAATTTAGATTGGTACTCTTCAATACATAATTTACATATGTATATATAATACCAAAATTCCATAAATCACGGGGAAATTTTCGGAAGATGTCAAGTAAAGTTTACAGTAACAGATACGCTAAGATTTGAATTTTGTCGATACACTATCTGTGCAGTAAATGCAGGAAAATGTGTCTAAATAAGCATGTAATTTCTTGACAAGAATTGATAAGCAAAACTCGGTAAAAATAGATACGATTATAGTCCAGACTCACTAATGCATCCTAACAATTACCAGTTAAACACACTAATGCAAATTCTGGTTCCCTATGACCTCAAGCTCTGATACCAACTGTGACGATCCTTCCAAATCCCTTTGGACGAATACATAATTCATTGATTTCATAGTGAAGTTTTGACCTCTATATGATACGTTTTGTAAATATTGCATTCTTTTAAAAAGGCACACCATAAATGAATATATAAATCCAAGGTTTTCAGCGTCTGATAATTTCCACGTATAGACAATTACCGTATATAATAGTTTACAATCCTACATCCGTTGACAAAGCAGTCAAAATAAGATACACGGTGATGATTTTGTGAATGCAAAGTTTTCTTGAATAAAGCATGTATGACTCCATGCACATAGCTTGTATAACGTATAAGCAAATAGCGGAAGACATCTAGGAACTTGAGAATAAACATGTTTAAAAGTGTTAACACAAAGGTTGGTGAGTTCATAGTTTTAATGTTGCGCATAATCTGTATATAAAGGTGGACCACAAGATTTCAGTTGTTTCATCCAGAAACGTTTATCAAAATATTCTACAAAATTGAGCACCCTGGTAATTAAACTTAACGTATATATAATAAGTACCCCTGTTTTAACATACATGCAACCAACATGTACAATACACGTAATCTAACGTATATTAAACTCAAATAGCATACGTCTGTTTTATAGTTCAGGCTAGGGTTTCTATACCTGGAACAGACGGGGATGTCAAGCCCTATGGATCCATATACAACTATTCGCGCCCACCAGTTTTTATAACTGGTAGCTACTAGTTACCAAAGCTAAGGGATTTTTGGTTCAAACTCAGTGTTGATTTAAGTATGTACTTGTATCCATTGCATTTAAAATAAAGTGCTTGTATTCTCAGCCCAAAAATATAGATTGCAAAAGCATTTAAAAAGGGAGTAAATGAAACTCACCTTAGCAACACATAAGGTCATTCACCAAAAAGTGACCGAAACTCAGAATGCAAAATTAACCGTAGATCTCAACCTAGAGAACATATGTTGGTCAATACATGTCTAATAAACTAGGTTGAGTTATAGTGTATCATAATCCTAATGCTCGAGATCGACATACAAAAGTTATCAAAAGTCATTTCAAAAAGTCAATTTTGACAATTGTTCAACAAAACGAGACGTGCCTTATATAAGAATTCATTTACTTGGCTAGTAGTATTTTATCAATCTCATAAACAGGTTGTTTAAATATTAATTGCAGATTCAAAAGCAATTCCAATTAACGTCAATTATAATTCAGTTGACCATATCTTTTGATTCGTTCATCGAAATTACGCGATTTCTAAATGAAAAGTTATTGATTTTTCGCCAGCTTTCCGAAAACATGTATATCATATACCTTTTACCAGTAATATATGTATTTAGTTCGTGATTCATTATAAACTGTTTAACGACGAAATTTAGCATACAAGCATGTATAAATATATACTCGAGCACTAGACATGTATACACTATTAATATATAAAAGATAAGATATGAATGCTCACGTATCAATATTGAGATTCAATATTGCAGGAAAGTACGTAGACGCAACAGAGATGATAAATACTAGGTTTGACTTGCGAACAATACCCTCGAACAATACCCATAACCTCCTTAGTAATAACCCATAGTTTCCTTAGCTCTATCCCGCTTGAAAACCCATTTTGAAAGTGACACGCTCATGTTCTCGTCGTAGTATTTTAAGTGATATAATTAATAATAATAATAATACTACTAATAATAATAAAATAAATAATAATAATCTTAATAATAATAATAATAATAATAATAATAATAATAATAATAAAAATAATAATAATAATAATAATATAAATAATAATACAGAGAGAGTAGAAGATATTTGTGTAAAATAAATCGAGCAAAAACTGGCCTTTTATAGGCATAATTCCTGATTCTGATGCCCATGCGAGTGCATGGGATTTTAGTGCAAATCTCATGCACTTGTATGAGCTCATGCACTCGCATGGGTTTTATGCCTATTTCCCATGCGATCTCATGGCCGTCAGATCCAGCTCACATATTTTTTGTTTTCTTGTTTGCCGACATAATTAAATATAATATATATAATATATATAATTTAAATAATTAATTATATATTATATTAAATTCATGTGCATAGTTGACTTGTAATTTTCATTCCGATGACTCGTATGTTGTCACTCGACTTATGTCCCGGTTCTGGTTTCTCGAATGCATTTTCGTACGCTTAGAAAACTCGCAATTTACGTTTTGTGACTCGTACCTTTGTCAAAATATAGTCTTAAATTATCAATAAACTATATCATTCAAAGTTTATCTTAAACTTTCGAGTGTTTTGGTCATTTACTTCTATAAATCATTGTCTCGCTATTTGTTGATATATATATAATAACAAATCGTTTTATGACCAAGTTAATATATATTTTCAACATTCATAAACACGTTTTAAATATACGTCGCAAGTTATTCATACAATTCCAACTTATCATATATATATATTCAAATAAATATTTAAACCAATAAGTTTAATGTACGGTATCAAACAATTAATACATTGTTACGTTTTCAAGTTATAGTATATATATATGTATCTATATACATATAATTGTTCGCGAATCGTCGAGAATAACCGAAAGGTATTTGAATAGTTCAAAAATTTTGAGATTCAGTTTTACAGACTTTGCTTATCGTGTCGGAAATGTTAATCATACAAAGATTAAGTTTAAATTTGGTCAGAAATTTCCGGGTCATCACTGTCGTATAATCTGTTATTGATTTTCATAGCGACTAACTATCCATTTGCTAAATGTTAACACTATGAAATTCTTCTCCCCTGGAATAAAAAATAAATGAGTTGGGATTTTTATAGGTCAAATAATTTTCTTAGCTAGATTGTCAATATCGTATGATGAACATAAGAGCTAAAAACGTAGACAGTGCAGGTTCTTGATGTGGGCAAGACATTTTAACTGGAGTTCTAAGACAATAGGTCTAAGTCATGGTGATCCATGAGAAGACGTATTGCCTTTCTGTTGTTGCTGATGTTTTTTTGGGGGCCGATACATAATTCTTTATTAGAAACAAAATTAATCATACATTAGTAATCCGTCAATGCTACTGTTTTGACACACATTTCTTCTTTTAAGATTTATAATCCTAGTAAACACTTTCACATTCTAAATATATATTGTTTAACACTAAACCAACTCACCGGCCTATATAAGCTAGAAGGGTTAAAACTACGAATAGGCTATATACTTTCTCAAATGTCCCGGTGTCGCCCATATTGAAGCGACCCGTCCTAATCCATAAGGACGAATACAATAACATATGATTACATTGCGAAGTTCTGACCTCTATATGATACATTTTACAAACATTGCATTCGTTTTTAAAAGACAATCTTTCTTTACATCGAAAGTTGACGGCATGCATACCATAATATATCCAACTATAATTGACTTAATAATAATCTTGATGAACTCAATGACTCGAATGCAACGTCTTTTGAAATATGTCATGAATGACTCCAAGTAATATCTCTAAAATGAGCAAATGCACAGCGGAAGATTTCTTTCATACCTGAGAATAAACATGCTTTCAAGTGTCAATCAAAAGGTTGGTGAATTCATTAGTTTAACATAAATAATCATTTCCATCATTTTAATAGACCAAAGATTTTCATTTTCAGTTCTCATAAATATACGTCCCATGCATAGAGACAAAAATCATTCATATGGATTGAACACCTGGTAACCGACATTAACAAGATGCATATAAGAATATCCCATATCATTCCGGGATATCCATCGGACATGATAAAACAACATCGAAGTACTAAAGCATTCGCTACAATGGATAGGGTTTGTTAAGCTCAATAGATCTATCTTTAGGATTCGCGTTAATTAGTAGACTGGTTTACTAATTCTTAGGTTACCAAGCAAAAGGAACATATTCAGCTTCGATCATTCAACCATATAATGTAGTTTCGATTACTTGTGTCTATTTCGTAAAACATTTATAAAAGCGCATGTATTCTCAGTCCCAAAAATATATATTGCAAAAGCATTTAAAAAAGGGAGTAATGAAAATCACAATACTGTATTTTGTAGTAAAAATACACATGACGACATTGAACAACTGGAAAATGCAGGGTTGGCCTTGGATTCACGAACCTATATCATTTGTATATATATTAAAACCTATAATCGTAATCGAACAATTATATATTTTTTATTAGTGATTTTTATATCAATATCTTATATATTTTGTATATTAAATATAATCCGTGTTTGCAAATTAATAGTTATAATAATATTAGAATAAGTAATAATAGCAATAATAATAGTTTTAATAAAAAAATGGTAGAGTTAAGGTAATGATATTTTTAGTAATTATAGTAATTAATAATAATAATAATCAGATTCATCGTAAACTTCGTGTTAAATTTCTTGACTTATAACTGTTGTTCCTATTTTGTTAATTCATAATCATACTCCTAATTGTACATACCTTCGTATAATTATAAGTATTTTTCATAATTTTACCATATTAACTTATTGTTCACTTCCAAATATCAACGTTATTAACATGCTCATAATTATAATAATAATAATAATAATAATAATAATAATAATAATAATAATAATAATAATAATAATAATAATAATAACAATAATACAATAATAATAATTACAATAATAATAGTTATATTAATAATGTTCATATTAATAATACTTATCATAACAATAACAATAACAATAATAACAATTAGTATTAAAAATAATAATAATAATAATAATAATAATTATAATAATAATGATAATAATAATAATTAAAATATCAATTAATACCTTAGGAACATAAAAAAAATAAACTGCCCGCGACGGGACTCGAACCTGCGACCTCCCGCTCACCCGCTAACAATCATCACCAATACTCTGTTTCTGTTTATCTGTTATAATCTACCTTCTTTTAAATATAAACCATATATATTACTATCTCCCTTCTTCTTCATCATCATTACCAAATTTGAATCGACCAGGACTGAAACTAAAAATACATCAGGGTAACGAATTGGTTTTAGGATTTTTAAACACAACAGAAACAATTTATTTGTGTGAATTGAAATTAATTAGTAACAGAGAATGAGATAAATGACAACAGCAATAGTTGTTACTCGTTTTTTTTTTTTTTAAACACAACTCAACCAGGGGAAATTTCATATCAGTGAATCAATTTATAAAACAAATTTTTGGTTCAACAAACTAATTAGAAAACATCAATGTTTAGTGGTTGCAATATTTAGAAAACAAAAATAAAAAAAAATTAAGAAAATACCTGCTCTATATCGCGGTTCAAAATAAGAAAATTGATTATGAATTTAAGGACGTTTTAGCTCATGAATCCTACATGAAATATGTTGCAAATCTTTTATAGAAACTATTTGAATCATTAATTGATCCATAAACTCAAAAACAAATTCGAATTTTTGTCGAGAACCATTCGTTTGACTTTTGAAACATTAACTTTGACTTTTAAATTAGTGTTCAATATGAGGAATTGAAAGCTCAACATTTACAGATAGTTTGAGTAGAGGATTATTAACACTTTGGCATTAATAGATTTTGAAGTAAAGCTTGAATTGGAAATTTGGCTGAAATTAATGAAGAACAGAGACGAACTGGGTTTTCTTTTGGTTTTTTCTGTTTTTCCCTTTTTGACTTGCAGGAGAATAAATTTCTATATAACATTAGAAATCGAATATGTGAAGCAGTAGTATGATTGTTTTTTAGTGATAAAGTTCGACAACAAAATCGCGTGAAGGAGAAAAGAATGAGATTTTGATATAGATGTAAAACTGAATCTGTTTTATTCATTTGTTTTTATCTATGTATAATATATAATATATAATAGTTATTAGTATTAATAATCAGTAAATTATACATATATTAATACAAAATATTGTTAATATTATTCATAATAAAAATACTAATATTATTCGACAACAAAATCGCGTGAAGGAGAAAAGAATGAGATTTTGATATAGATGTAAAACTGAATCTGTTTTATTCATTTGTTTTTATCTATGTATAATATATAATATATAATATATAATAGTTATTAGTATTAATAATCAGTAAATTATACATATATTAATACAAAATATTGTTAATATTATTCATAATAAAAATACTAATAATAATAATATTAGAAATATTAATAATAGTAATAATATTAATATCAAGATAATACTAATAGTAATAAGAATAATGATAATAATATTTTTAATTAAAAATGCTAATTTGTATTAATAATGATAATAACTAATAATATTTACATTACAATTAATTTATAATCTTAATCATTCATTTAATAATATTTATATCCAAGATTTCTATATTCATAATCTTAACAAAATCATTAAAACTTTTATCTTTGTAGTCATAGTAATTGAAATCTTCGTTTTTAATTTCTAAACTAGTGACTAAAGCTTCTATAACATCAATTCGTAATCCTAATCATATTAATAATAGTAATACATATATTAATAACAATCTAATAAAATTAATAATATTGATATTTAATAGTAATGATGAAAGTAGTAATAATATTACTATATCAACTATATTTTAACTTGTAATTAATATTACATATTATTAGTTATGTAATATTTATTAATTATATAATTTCTATATATAATAACATATGTTGTATATTTAATATTTATACATTTTATATATTTTGCAATATAATAATAATTATATATGACAATCACACACACACACACACACACACACACACACATATATATATATATATATATATATTTATATATATATATATATTTTAATAGTAACTTAATTATTATGTGTATTATTTTACATTTTTAGTTCCAATTGATTAAAGTGTATTCTATTAATTCAAAATATTACATATACCTTTAAATTTATTTTTATATATATTTACATATTTAATTACACCCAATTGTTCGTGAATCGTCGGGAACAGTCAAAGGTCAATTGGATATATGAAACAGTTCAAACTTTTAAGACTTAACTTTACAAACTTTGCTTATCGTGTCGAAAACATATAAAGATTAAATTTAAATTTGGTCGGAAATTTCCGGGTCGTCACAGTACCTACCCGTTAAAGAAATTTCGTCCCGAAATTTGATCGTGGTCGTCATGGCTAACAATAAAAATGTTTTCATGACGAATATGAGTTGATAAATGAGAGTTTTATCATCAGTGAGCGATATGGATAAAACAATTTGCAAAAGTGAAGCGTACGAGTGAAGTTATCACAAAAGAGTGAAATGAGTATGTGTGGATTCATCATATCTTTTGACGTAGATATGATTGATTTCCAGAGTTCAATGGATTTAGAAAAACTCTTCGTAATAAGATTTGGTTCTTCGATAATTAAGGAACTTAGGATCCGCTTTGATTAGATGCGATGATCTGTCTCGATTGCTCTGTCTGATATTTCCCTATAAATTCACCCTCTTCGTTTCCTTATCTCCACAGCTCATATCTTCTATTCTTTCTTTCTCAATTCATACTTTTGTTTTCTCTTCTCGATTTTAAATTAAGCAAATAATGGTCCAGAATTCGTAGATATGAAGTTTCGAATGATCATGACTACTGTTCTAAGAAAGAAACGGTAATAGCACAATCTGACTTGTCAGATTACCAGAATTCAAGGGAAAAAATAAGATTATCAAGAAAATATGTTCTTGATATGTTTGTAGATTAGATAGAATGTAAGAGTCATGTAACATGGCACATGATGACGTTATGACCTGTGAATCATCACGTTCCATTAGAAACTCAGCATGACTTACTGTTATATAATCACGTTGATCAAGTATCATTATATTATACTAACTCATGCATCAATTTCCAACACTACTTCAAAATTATTCATAATTCAAACTCGAATTTTAAAGAAATTTAGGAACTAAAGTAGTTTTCTTTATGATGTAATATAGATAGCACGAAGAGATAATTAATATTGGACGAGAATATTTATGAAGATATCTTCAGAAATATTGAGGATATTATAATAAAAGATACGATAATATCTGATAATTCTACCATCAAAATGTGATGAAGAAATTCATTCACAATGGGTTAGAACAATTACGGAATAAGGTATTCGCTAAAGACTTCATCAGAAACAGAATCATCAGGATTCTTTAAATACAGGGTTTGGTCCTTGTATTTGTCCTTGGTCGCCTTCATGGTTTGCTCGATTCATTTTTTTTATAACTCAGAGATCTGATTCGTAAGCTAGAGTGCTTTTCAGAATTTTAGAATGAAAGTTCATAATTCTATGAGATAAATGTTATATGTATACATATAACTGTTGGTGTAGAAATGCTACGAGATTCAAAATACTGATTGCTGATTTCCTGTAATTGGTATGGCAATTCTTGTTACAGGATGCGGATGAGTATATGATAAGACTTCAATAGATAAATATAGTGATTTGTCGGAGAGATTTAAGCCAAGGAGCAACGAGGTTGCTGGTACGTCTGCTGGTAATATGTTGGAATATAGAAGGTTTCCTGGTGACAATAAAAGAGCACACATATATATCAAGGTTATAATAAAGTTGTTTCGAACGAAAAGTCGAAGTTGACTTGCTGGAGCTGTGACAAAATTTGCAACTTTGAAAGGGATATAAAAATTATTTTCGATAATAACAACACCAAAGGAGCTAGCACGGATACGAGTTAAACGTTTACTCAGGTTCCGAGTGTTTTCAGGTGCATAACTATATGCATAAATCTTTCCTTTCGTTGATGAAGTGTGGTTGGTTCATTTTCTCGAGTGAGGTGTTTTCAAGAATTATGATGGGTTTGAACGCAGATTGTAATCGTCAAGATACAAATGAGGTTTAAGATGAAATCAAATGGCAAACTTGAAGGAATGTTTAGTTTTATATGTTATAATCAATATTTTAATTCATTTTAATTGTCCAATGTTATTAGTCAACAGTCGATAGTCCACAGTTAACAGTCCAATAATTCATATATAGTTTAATATATAATATTCGAATTAATTAATACGTATCGTGACCCGTGTGCATGTCTCAGACTCGATCACAACTCAAAGTATATATATTATTATAGAATCAACCTCGGGGCTGTATAGAGAACTCGATCATTACTGCATATAGAGTGTCTATGGTTATTCCAAATAATATATATAGATGCGTCGATATGATATGTGATGTTAAAGCAGAGGGGTACGAAATAGTTATATATTTACTACAAAATACTATTAAATACGATACAATTTTACACAAGTTATTTATTTATTTATAGAATGGATATACCTAAACCTTGCAACAACACTTATAGGCAGTGTACCTAATCGTACAGTAGTGTAGTTTTTAGTAAGTCCGGTTCGTTCCACAGGTATACAGTAAACAAGTTTAACGCTATAATTATTTTAACCTATAATTGTAAAAATATAAATATGTATATATATAAGTAGTATTATTATTAGAAAAAGGGGGGTTTTACCGTTTAATGACTGGTTTGTCGATTTTTTGTCTTAAGTCGCAATTAAAACCTAATGTAAAATATTAAAAATAAATATAACTTAATTTAAAGCGTAAAGTAAATAACGATAATAAAAGTGCGATAAATAAAAATGCGATAAATAAAATGTCAGTAAATAAAATTGCGATAATTAAAAGGTACGATAATTAACAGTGCGATAAGATATAAAATAAAGGAATTATGCTTATTTAAACTTCTGTAATCATGATGTTCGACGTGTTGATTTTAGTTTATTACCATGGGTTAATTGTCCTTTATCCTGGATTATTCGATATGTCCATACGGTTTTGTCCATAATAGTCCATCAGTCATAAATATAAAGTGCGAAAGTCTTCGTCAAATTATCCTTATACCCGAAGTCAAATATTCCAACTAATTGGGGATTCGAACTTTAACAAGGTCTTAATACTTCGTTTAATGAATACACCAGGTTATCGACTGCGTGTAATCCAAGGTTTTAATACTTTATTATCAATTACACCAAGTGTCCTTGTATGTAATCCACCCCTGTTTTAATGAGTCCATTGACTATTAATCCATTCCCGTGTCCGGTTAAATGAATAATTATTAGTATTTATAAATATCCTACCCATCGTGTCTGATCGAGTGTATATGGTTATTTATATATACGTCAAATAGTAAATCTCTATATTAAATTAACGAACTATCATTCAGTTAAACAAATATAAAGTCCATTAATAGCCCATAGTCCAATTTCCACAAGTGTCGTTTTTTTGTCCAAACCCCAATTATGGTCCAAAGCCCAATTACCCCGTCTTTAATATTTAGCCCAACATCACGATTACTTCGATTTAAATAAGCATAATAATAACTTAGCTACGAGACATTAATTTAAAAAGGTTGAACATAACTTACAATGAATAATAATAGCGTAGCGTTACACGGACATAATTTCGACTTACAAACTTACAACATTCTCCACTATAACCTTATTATTATTAAACTTAAATTAAAATTAAAATTATAAAATATATATATAAAAGAAAGAAAAGGGGTAATGAATTGATCAGAATGCGCGGCCTTTTATAGGCCCACGTTTCACTGTTGAGCTCCGAGAGTGCGGAGGTTTTCTTCATCAAAGCTCCGCGAGTGCGGAGGTCTGGTATCCAGCTCATAGATCAAATTCAAAATGTGGGCTGCGTATAATTATAATATATAATAATATATATAATTAATTATATATTATATTATATTCTTGTGCATAGTTAACTCGTAATTTTTGGTCCGTTGCGTCGCACGCTGAAAGTTGGTTCATGTCTCGGTTCCGGATTTTCGAACGCCTTTTCGTATAATTTAATATCTTGTACTTTGAATTTTGCGACTTGTACTCTTGCCATTTTTAGATGTTTCTCATCAATAATTTGAACCACTTGGATTGTACTTTGTACTTTTTAGCTTTTTGGTCGTTTGCGTCTTCAAATCGTCGAGTCTATCTTTTGTCTTCACCTTTTATTATTTAAACGAATATAACTTGTAAATAGAACAACTGCAACTAAATGCTTATCTTTTTTGAAGGATAATGCTATGAAATATATGTTTATTTTTAGCATTATCAAATATTCCCACACTGAGCGTTGCTTGTCCTCAAACAATATAGAACTTGAATAAAAACATACTAGAATCACTTATTTATTCTTCACACTTTGTACATCAGTGATTTCAATACGGCGGTATGAACAATGGTAGTAACAATGTGGTTTACAGTCCTACATGACTATGAAAATTTAGATCCTTTAGGAAATTGGATCTTTATGAAAACATTTGATCTTTTTGAAAATTCAATCTAGCTTTTACCCTAGATAAGTTTTTTAGAATAACCCTTCACCGGTGTTTGCAAAATATTTTTGTGGGTTTTGTGGGTTTCAGATTTGAAAATTTTAGCTCAAAACTTACGGTTTTGTGTCACCCACTTCCTAATCTTGTATTAGGAAAGCAACACGTCCAGTATACTTGCTCCGTATATTACCTTTCGGTAAACTACCGTCCGGTTGTAAAGGAAAGCGTTGAACAAGCAACTGTTAAGGCAATGTCCCGTGACATGCTTTTGATTATGGTCTATATCATGTCGGATGCAATTACTATCCTTGGTAGGAGCAATAGTAAAGATCACCCTATAGTGTTTCGGTCTGGCACAAGGTCCTGTCTTTAACCATGCTATGCAACCACCGTTCTTACGGTTGACACCCGATTTGGTTCAGGTAACCTAATGAATTCCAGGTGAATTCCTAGGATTTTACGTTCAATGGTAATGAACGCATTGAAAATAGGTTTTCAGAAAACAAATCGGTTTGTAATTTGATCAAAATATTTTCTCGTTCAAGCTCGAGTTTAGATATCATTGAATTCCATGAGTTTGAATTCTCAATCTTTAAGGTCAATCTCAAGGATTGAGTAATATCAGGCTTAAAAGCTGATTTTTGATCTTTTAAGGAGATTATCCTTTCTGGGGATCTGATTCATTAGTCTTATAAGATAATTTTCACGGTGCCCCCCAATTGTACGAGACAGATCCTCTCATGGTTAGGATAAGTCTGACCACTTGGCGACCCTGTTTGATGCTGAGGTTCGTGGATTTCCAGCTGATTTTCGAGAAAACTTTTCAAGGTTTTTCGTAGACTCTACAACTGGTCTGGACGACAACTTCCTGACCTAAATCAAGAAGCGCGTGTCTTTTTCTCGGAAGACTTTACTTCCTTTTAAATCAAGTTGCACATTTCTTTCAAATATATTATAAGAAATCGGGTAAAACTGATAAAATTGTCCAAAACAAAAGTATCTTCAATTATTTGTATACAAATATGTGATATATGTTCTAAATAACTTGGTAAATTTTTCCCACACTTGGCTTTTATTTTCCTTTCTTTGCCTTTTTATTATCCTCTATTCCATTTTAAATGAATTCAAGCATTTTGGGTTGTTTCTCAATTTATGTCCTTTCCGAGGTAACAGTAATTGCGGTGTTAACACCTAGTTTTATCGTTCATAAATATGTATAAACATGATTTTAAGTTCATTTAATTGAAAATTTTGAAAATTTTTACTAGAATTGGGTAGTCAGTATATAAGACTAGGGTTGTACTTTATTATCAGAGAGCACTAGATTCTAATACAACTACTGCGTTACTAGTATTTTTAATGGTAACCAAGTGTTTAAATTAAATTTTTTAAAAAATCTGAAAGAATTTAACTCCTTCCCACCCTTAAGATCTTGCAATGCCCTCATTTGCAAGAAATCAGTAACAATTTAAATTATTGAGAGTGATTAGCGTAGAAAAACGATTAAATTTTACCAAAGTTTTCAAACATATTGTTGTTTGTGTTGAATGATAAATGGTACACATCATTTGTTCATTCATTCTGTTGTTACATCACACTTGTTTTTCATTTTGTCGTCAAAATTAATAGCTTTTGCTGAACTTAATGCCAGTCTTTGAAAGTGCGATGTTTTACCCTGTTTTTTACATTAGATAAACTACAAACATACATAATATTTTTATTATAATTTTTTTATAAATCCTTTATTTATTAAAACAATTTAAATGAATAATTTTTTTTAAATTTTAAAACAATTAATTAAATTTAAAATTTTGTTTTCCTTTTTATTTAGGACGAGGTTGTTTCGGTACGTTTACCTAGTCCGTCCCTCGACAAAATTTTAAAATTTGTCATTTTAAAGCGTTTGTTTTAAAAGCAAAGATTTTTGGGTTTTTTAAATGTTTTTGGCATACTTTAAATCAATAAGAAAAAATAATGATAACAAAATTTTTCGTCCCGCCCTCGGGTAAAGCAATTTCGGTTCAACGACCTAGTCTTCAACTCACGACGAATTTTAAATATCAAATTTTTAACTTAATGAAATAAAGTAAATTTTTGTTTTTAAATTCACACCAAACTTAAATTTAAAATGCATAAAATTAAAAATTCATATTAATATTATTAATATTTTTATACATTAATTTTACAAACTTTATATTGAAAATATTAATTTTTAAAATATTTAAAAACTTAAATATATTGATTTAAAAAGATTTAAAATATTAATTTAATATTTATATATTAATTTTAAAAACAAGGTAAAAATAAAATTAAAAATCTTTTTGGTCTTTTATCCCACTTTAATTAATTAAATATTATCAAAAATATACGCCCCTCTTTTGGGTAAAGTAATTTCAGCTATTTTACCTAGTTTTACTCCTGACGAATTTCTGAAATATTTTGGATTGATTGATTAAAGATATTTATACCTTAAGAATGAACGGTAAATTTCGCAGTAATGTAATAAATTTTTGTATGATATCAGTAATTTCGGTTTCGCATACCTAATTTTATTGAATATCAATTTAATACTTTATAGAGAACGATTCAGCGTTTATTATCAAAAGGTTAAAAGCAATAAAATAAAATAAAAACTGTACATACTTACCTATGAGAAAGAATTCTCAGAGACCTGCTTTAGCCGACTCATAGGAGAGTCGTGTGATTTGGTTTTCCATAGCTACATAAGCGTAACCTCGATTCTTCAATAACTTTTCTTCTAAACATATGAACGGTCCTTCTCTGCATAGAGTAACAAATTCAGTATTTGAATATGTTTGATTGTTCGAACATTTACCTTCGTGTGACCATTTTCCGCATTTATGACATCTTTCAAGGTGTCGTGCTCTTCTTTTTGTTGCGGATTTTGATTTTCCTTTACCAAAATGTGTCTTATGATGATCTTTCCCGAGTTCTTTCCTTACTTCGTCCATTTTGCCTCTTATGAATGATACCAGTTCACTCGGGAAAGTGTTATTATTACGTTTAGTAATCATAGCGTTTAGTAGTAGACCATGGTTCAGATCAAAGGAATTCTTCATCTCGTAAAATCTAAAAGAAATAAAAATTCAGAATGGAAGGAGAAGACTAGTTCTTTAGGGTCTGCTAGGGAAAGACCATTCGGATTCCATTCTCGAGAACTATACGAAAACAGAAAATCTAACTCTAACATAAATAAATATTATCCTTAAAAAGACTTGATTCTCCCCACACTTAGTTAGCTGTGGTGTTGAAATTGTGATTAACTTCATTGTCAACTTCCATTGGACCATGTATGTAATGTTTAACTCTGTGACCATTAACTTTAAATTCAGTCCCATTTGAATTTATTAACTCTATTGTTCCGTATGGGAAAACTTTTTTTACTATGAATGGTCCAGACCATCTTGATTTCAATTTTCCAGGAAATAGCTTGAATCATGAATTGAAAAGAAGGACTCTGTCTCCTTCCTTAAATTCTTTTGAACTTCTGATTCTTTTATCATGCCATTTCTTCGTTCTTTCCTTATAGATTAACGAATTTTCGTATGCTTCATGTCTTAATTCTTCTAATTCGTTTAATTGACTTAACCGTAGACGTCCAGCTTCATGCAAATCAAGATTACATGTCTTCAAAGCCCAAAATGCTTTATGCTCAATTTCTACTGAAAGGTGACATGCTTTTTCGTAAGCGAGTTTAAAAGGTGTGGTGCCAATTGGAGTTTTTAGGCTGTTCTAAAAGCCCAGAGTGCATCCTCCAATTTTATTGACCATTCCTTCGGATTTGATCCTACGGTTTTCTCTAGAATACGTTTTAATGCTCGGTTGGTATTTTCAACTTGTCCACTTGTTTGTGGATGATAAGCGGTTGAGATTTTATGAGTTACTCCATATCTTTTGAGAACTTTCTCAAGTTGATTATTACCAAAATGAGTACCCCGATCACTTATTAAAGCTTTTGGTGTTCCAAACCTAGCAAAAAGACGTTTTAAGAAGTTGACTACAACTCGTGCATCGTTAGTTGGGAGAGTTTGTGCTTCCGCCCATTTAGATATATAATCAATGGCAATGAGAATATAGAGATTATTATGAGATTTTAGAAATGGACCCATAAAGTCAATACCCCAAACGTCAAATACTTCACATACTTGAATGACATTTTGTGGCATTTCATCACGTTGACTTATTTTTCCGGCCCTTTGACAAGCATCACAGGATTTACAAAGAAGGTGTGCGTCTTTGAAAATTGTAGGCCAATAGAATCCAGCGTCATAGACTTTTCTTGCTGTAAGTTGAGGCCCATAATGCCCTCCTGTTGGTCCTATGTGACAATGGTTTAAGATTTGACTAGCTTCATCTTCAAATACGCATCGGCGTATTATTCCATCGGGACAACTTTTAAATAAATGTGGATCTTCCCAAAAATAGTATTTTATATCACTAAAGAATTTCTTTCGTTTTTGGTACGACAACCCTTTTTCAAGGAATCCACATACTAAGTAGTTTGCATAGTCTGCAAACCATGGAATTTCATTATAATCTATCTTCAATAGATATTCATCAGGAAAGTTAACTTGCATAGCTGATTCATTTAGAACTTCTAATTCAGAATTTTCAAGACGAGAAAGATGATCAGCGGCGAGATTTTCTTCTCCCTTTTTGTCTCGAATTTCAATATCGAACTCTTGTAAGAGTAAGATCCAACGGATTAATTGTGGTTTGGCATCTTGTTTCAAAAATATGTATCTAAGAGCAGAATGGTCGGTATAGACCACCGTTTTAGCTAGAACGAGATATGAACGAAATTTGTCAAAAGCAAAGACAATAGCAAGGAGTTCTTTTTCAGTAGTTGTGTAATTCGTTTGTGCTCCTTGTAACGTCTTACTAGCGTAATAGATAGGTTGAAATTGTTTTTCAATCATTTGTCCTAAAACAGCTCCCATTGCAAAATCACTTGCATCGCACATAAGTTCAAATGGTAAATTCCAATTTGGAGTTATCATGATCGGCGCATTAGTGAGTTTTTCTTTAAGAATATTAAAAGATTTGATGCATTCATCCGAAAAGATGAATGGAGCATCTTTTTCAAGGAGTTTATTCATAGGAGTGGCAATTTTAGAAAAGTCTTTTATGAAACGTCGGTAAAAACCGGCAAGCCCTAGAAAACTCTTAACTCCTCTAACATTGGTGGGATGTGGAAGTTTAGCAATTACATCTACTTTAGCTCTATCCACTTCAATTCCTTCTTTTGAAATTTTATGACCAAGAACGATGCCTTCTTTAACCATGAAATGGCATTTCTCCCAATTAAGTACTAGATTTGATTGTTCGCATCTAATAAGCGTTCGTTCAAGATTAACTAGACATGTTTCAAAAGTATTACCGAAGACTGAAAAGTCATCCATGAAAACTTCCATGCATTCTTCTATCATGTCGTGAAAAATCGCCATCATGCACCTTTGAAAGGTTGCAGGGGCGTTGCAAAGTCCAAATGGCTTGTAAGCAAAAGTACCATAAGGGCACGTGAACGTGGTTTTCTCTTGGTCCTCGGGTGCAATTGGAATTTGAAAGTATCCGGAGAAACCATCAAGAAAACAATAGTAACTATTCCCGGCTAATCTTTCTAACATTTGATCAATGAAAGGTAAGGAAAAGTGATCTTTTTTGGTGGCGTCATTTAATTTTCTATAATCAATACAAACACGCCATCCTGTTACAGTCCTAGTAGGAATAAACTCATTTTTTTCATTTGTGATGACAGTCATGCCACCTTTCTTAGGTACGCATTGAACTGGGCTTACCCATGGACTATCAAAAATTGGATAAATTAAACCTGCATCTAGCAGTTTAATAATTTCTTTCTTAACAACATCTTGCATATTTGGATTTAGTCTTCGTTGGCGTTGCACATACGTTTTATGACCTTCTTCCATAAGGATTTTATGTGTGCAATACGAAGGACTTATGCCTTTAATATCATGAATCTTCCATGCAATAGTTGGTTTATGAGCTTTTAGCATAGAAATGAGTCGATATTTTTTATTTTCCGTAAGAGAAGACGATATTATTACAGGTAATTCATATTCATCATGTAAATAAGCATATTCCAAATGGGTTGGAAGTGGCTTTAACTCTAATGTCGGTGGTTCTTCTATCGATGATTTGTATCAATATCTGTCTTCCTCTTTTAGCATTTGAAGTTCTTCTGTTGTTGGTTCATAATTATTAGCCATGAGTGCGGCTAACATTTCAGCTTCATCAATTGGTTTAGTTCCTTCTCCTAAAGAACATTCTACTGTTCCTTGTAATTCTGGAAATTCTTCTAACAATTCTGCATGTGAATCTATAGTTTAAATATAATAACATGTATCCTCTGCAGATTGCGGTTGTTGCATGGCTCTATCAACAGAAAAGGTAACACTCTCGTCCTCTATACTTAGGGTCAGTTTGGTAAGAAAACGTCTATTATTGCTTTAACCGTGTTTAAGAATGGTCTTCCTAATATGAGAGGAACTCGAGAATCTTCTTCCATGTCCAGAATAACAAAATCTACTGGAAATACTAAAGTACCAACTTTAACTAGCATGTTCTCCATTATCCCTCTAGGATACTTTACTGATCGATCGGCTAGTTGCATGCTTATTCGTGTTGGTTTTAATTCTCCAAGGTCTAGTTTAGTGTATAGTGAATACGGCATTAAATTTATACTAGCACCTAAATCTGCCAATGCTTCTATTGAACTAAGACTACCCAAAAAACATGGAATTGTGAAACTTCCTGGATCTGAAAGTTTTTCTGGTAGCTTATTCAACATCACTGCAGAACAATTAGTATTCATAGTAACAGCCGAGAGTTCTTCCATTTTATTTCTATTTGTGATTAGATCTTTCAGGAATTTAGCATATCTTGGCATTCCTAAAATTACATTGATATCGGCTAAAAAGTCACGTTTTCACCCCGGTATTAAGGCCCAAAAACAAGAAAGATTCGAACTTTGTCGGCAAAATACCCACTTCGTCGGTTAGAATTGAAGAACAAGTAATTACGAAGGCGGTGCAAAAAGAATCAAGAGAATCGGTGCTAAAACGAAGATTCTAGAGCAAAAACGGTGAAAGACAAGAAATCAAGTTACGATCCAGGGAATCAAGGCTGACCAGCATCAAATTCGGCCTGCCATATGGGCTGCCATACGGCCTGCCTGTATGGATACGGCCTACCAAATACGCCCCAACACACGGCCCACCATGCGGTCTGCCAGCAATACGGGCTGCCAAATACGCCCCACCATACGGCCTGCCATGCGGCCTGCCAGGCGTATTCTGGCAAATTCCAAGTCTATTTAAAGGGTCTTGTCATTCATTCCAACACACACTTCAATTCACTTCTTTCTCTCTCTTGTACAATATTAGTCATACTCTCAAGGCCTTCGACTCTGTGCGGGAAACCTAGTACCCGGAGAAGAACGCTGAAGATTGTATTAGGAGCGGTCTGGAGTCTTGAAGTTGTCACTTTTGTATTCGGAACTCGTTTAATCTACTGGTACTTCTATCCTTTATCTTATATAATGTTTTATGATATTGTTGCCATGATTAACGAGTAGTTATCTTTAGTTTATGCTATGATGTAAGCAGTTATAATGCCGAAATAATATTATGGTTTGTGTATGTTGTCGAAATGCTTTCCGATTATGCTTTAAACTCAATCGATTTTCCAACTAATAGAACGTAGTTATAGGCTCTGTTATTGGGAAGTTGCGAACCCCGATTCAGAGTACACTATCTGTGTCACCCCTTGGTAAGAGAAGTCTATCGGATACAATGTAAGATCGACCGAGGTACACCGGTTGTAGTAAGTCTATCGAGCTTTGGATTTCGACTGAGGACTCTTGTTGAGTCCCCAAAATAATTAAGAATTTAATTATGACAAAACTGTAATTTATTTACACTAAAATGTTATGTGCAGCCAGCATAAGTTTATTTATGTTGTTTATGTACAGTCAGCTAATATAGCTGTGTCGAGTGTGTAGTATGGTGGCTGTTCTACCAGCACAAGGTAGAATGTATTCTTCGAATCAGCACAGGATGAGTACTCAGCTAATTAAGAATATCAAGTGACTCAGCATATGAAGAACCAGTAGATCTGGATAGCAGCATACAACACAAGACAACCATGCTCCATTACAAGCATGGTAGTTTCCCAGAGTGGTCTACATCAACGCACTATTCAACAGAAGTCAAAGACAAAGTTGAACAGAAAAGGACAGGAGTCGGCGGCTGACAAGTGACCTTACAAGACCACGTGGTAATGCAGAAGTGGAACGCATGTGCAGACATGTGTTATACTTTATTCATACCTAGGGAACACAACATTCCATTTGTTTAAATCAAATGGTAGTGCCAAACCGAATTGGTGTGTTCCTGCAAATAGCTACCTAAGAGGAAAGAAGGAGAGCACGCCTTCTGACACAATTGTCCCCACAAGTACAAGGCATCCAATGTACTAGTGGACAATAGATTAATTACACGGACAATAGGACTACTATATATTGTTTTATTCACTGTTGTATCAACGTGTGGTGTGGGTTTCATTATTTAGAGTCCTAAATGTGTAATAGCTTTTAGTTTACCTCTTAGCTATAATCTAGGTATTCTGTATCAACCAACTATCATTCCACCAAGGATAGTTGTAATTCTTTGTGATTCAATCAATAAAGAATAACCGTTGAAAATTACCTGTGACTCTATCTAATTTGCATGCTTGAATAAATAATCGAGTTTAACTGTTTAGTTAATTGAAAAGTAATTGTATTCACCCCCCCTCTACAATACTCCTGTTGTTATTAAGGGACCAACAACTGGTATCAGAGCTTCAGTCTTGATAATTAATATCTTGGATCTGAATTCTCCCATGGCTGCTTATTCCAATTCAGCTTACCTTGAAAATGGCTCATCCAATAGACCACCCAAATTTGATGAAGAAGAGTATGAAACTTGGAAAGCAAGATTCATGCGTCACCTTGAGTCTATTGACCCACTCATGCCTGATATTGCCACAAATGGTCCATTCGTTCCTACTGAGACTATTGGCAGTGTACCAGTGACTGCTGACACTCCTGCTGTTCCTGGCAGAGAGGTTATTCTCACTCCTTCTAGATGAGATGCTGAGGATAAACGCCGTGTTGGACTTGACCCTAAGATCAGAACCTTGTTAGCTATAACTTTACCTAACACATTGTTCACACTGATTAAGGGAAAAGAAAATGCTAAGCTTATGTTGGACTATTTAGATGTTACT